>NC_056732.1:1497780354-1498080354 GCF_019279795.1 Protopterus annectens | reverse complement strand
GGCTTTGTGGTTATCTTTTGAATCCTTAGCTATTTATCTTTCGAAGTTAGCCTTGGATGATTTCATGAGGGACCTTAGTTTCTTACTGATACTGATCAGGGATGTCTTTCCTTCTTGGGATTTGCTTTTTTTTCTGAACTAGTTTCCTCCTTCTATTCTACAGCCTGTTTCTTGCAGGGGTCCACCAAACTGGTTTCTTTCTCTTAGAGGAGTGAGTCTTGGCTTTGCTAGGGATGGCATGATCCATGCATTCTTGTAGGTGCTCATAGAGTACATTTGTAAAGGTTTCTGCATCTTGGGCAGCGTTATCCTTTAGCGTGGGGGCTGTGAAACTTACCACCTCTGTCTTAAGTAAGGTGAAGCTTGCTTTAGAAAAGTTTTTTTTACTGTGGTTTCCTTAGTTGGGGGTGGTGGTGGTGGTGGGGTGCAGACATCCAGAGTGATTAGTTTATGGTCTGATCTCACCAGTAACGGGATGACCTCTGGTGTGGAACACCTGTTGCCCATGTTGGTGATGACCAGGTCCAATATGTTTTCACCTCTGGTAGGGGAGTTTACCAGCTGATCCAGGGCGTTTGAGTTGATGAATTCCAGGAAGCACTGGGCCTGGGAATTTGTACTCGAGTAGTTTTCCCAGTGAATTGTAGGGTAATTGAAATTGCCCAATATCAGGGTGTTCGTTAGGACCTTCATGTTTTCCAGTGTCTCCAGAAAGGTGGAGTGGTGGTCCTGGGTCATGGAGGGTGATCTGTTGCACACCACAATTTGCACTGCAGATTTGCCCGATGTTAGTTGCACATGGATGGTCTCAGAGGTATCATGCTGCGCCACTAACCTGGAGGTGCAGGTATCCTTGATGAATATGGATATACCCCCTCCTTTTGTGCTTCGGTCCGTGTTCTGTGGCTGAAACGTGTGGTATGAGTTGTAGCCCAGTAGTGCTGGAGTGCTCTCTGGAGACTTGAACCAAGTTTCAGTTACTGCACAGATGTCAACATTCTCCATACTGAGGAGTGCTTTGAGCGCGTGTATTTTGAGATTTAAACTCCTGGCACTGAGTAGCATAACCCTCAGTTTTTTGTTAATTGTACTGTTTACAGAGGTGGGTTTGACTTTTGAGCCTTGCCTAAAAAAGGCACTATGGCAGCAAGAGCCTTGGCCAGTATTCGAAAGCCTAGGGGGTGACAGGTGCAAGCTGTTTCTTGCGAAGCAACGCGGCTTGTCGAGCATGTCATCCCAGGCTGACAGACACTGGATCCCCTTTGAATGGCACCAGAAGCTTAGCCAATTGTTGAAATTGATCGTTTTTTCTTTATACTGTGGTATCATTCTTGGTGAGGGCAGGATGCTACTCAGGGTCTGGGTCATACCAGGCTGGGCTACATGATCAGAGCTCTTTCATGTCTCTTTTCATGTAGTCCAGGGAGCTGCGTCACAGGTCATTCACACCAACATGAACAATGACAGAGTCATATTTGTACTTGTTCTGGAGTGACCTGAGTGCTTGTGTTATGTGGCGGATTCTGGTTCCCGACAGGCAGCTAACAGTAACCTTCTGCTTGACCAGCCTAATGAGTGGGACGTCAGTGTGCCTGACTATAGAGTCACCTATTACTAGTGTGTTAGGTATGTTACTTCGCCTTAGGGCTGTGATTGTGCGGCACACTGATTTTGTGTTTTATGTGCTGTCTGGTTTGTGACAGGAAGTGCAGGTTGTTTGGGTGTCTGCTTTGGAGGTCTCTGATGCTTTTACAGGTTTTTATTTAGAGCCTCTGAGTATGATTTTGTGTATTTATGTGTATTTTTTGCCAGTGCTGTTTTAGTAGGTCTGTGTGTAGCTGGAGTTGTGGTGCAAGTGTTAACCTTCTCCTCTTGACTGTCTGTTCCAGTCTTGGGTGGAGACAGCTTAGCTTCCAGTTTGGCTGTTTAATTGCATCTCTTGCATATGTTAGTGTTTTGTGGTAGGAGGAGAGGGTTGTCTGTGTACATGAGGCAGTTGTAACATTGCCTCAGGATACCCAGATTCACCAGCTGGACTGGAGAGTGCACCTGATATTGCCCTGTGGTCATGCCTGAATAGTAGGGTGAGCTGCTTAGTCGCTTGGTTGGTGATGGGTGAATAAAGAGCCTTGCCCTGCTGGGCAATCAGTGCCAGGGTATATTAGTTCTTGCTATTAGGTCTGAGTAAGTGCTGGGCTGTAAGATGTTTTTTGAGTGCTTAGGTTGAGAGTTAGATTAGTTTCAAGGGAAAAACTGAAGAGGAGACTTAGTGGAGTCGGGAGTAATTTAACCATAGCTAACCGGCACTGCCCGGTGCGCAAAACCGTGCAAACGTGGTTTTTATAGTAGGGAAATGAAAGAGATAGAAATTAGCCCAAAATGCCCAATAAACTACTAACTTCTGGGCTGGAACCACTCCTCCAGGAAAAGATAGGTTGCTGAAAGCTCCCCTCTCTCACAGGTGAAGAGAGAAACTTCCTTCTATCCAAGTAAGGTATGGGCAACTCAGAAACTAGTATCACGGCCCTGAATTCAGCACTAGCCTGAAAACTGGACTATACCAGCTTAGAAAGGTGGGAAACAAGGAATTTTTTTTGTTTTTTGTTTTTTTGAAAAGAAAAGGCAAAAACTGTAAAAAATACACTTAAAACAGTTTTGCACGACTACAAACTATCAGAAAAGGCTATCACAATTAAGCGTGTAGCCTACAACAGTTAAACAAATTATTTAAACAAAAAACAACTTTTTAAAAGTGCAGGCAGTCAAATAAGTACAATATGTGAAAAAAACAAGCTTTTAAATCACAATAAATCTAATTCACATACTAATTGGCTCGTAGTAGTGTGGGGTAGAGTCTGTAGCTTATGTACAGTGATCTCCAAAAGTGTTTTGTACTCTAAAACAGTCACGCAGTGTATACTTAGAGTTCAGATCACAATTGTTTATTTCTTTTGTTAGCTTAGTGTTAGTCAGGGTTAGCAGGCAGCATGTCAGCAGAAGAGAATGGAAAGCTGACAAGGAGCCAGCTGGCGGAGATGTGCCAGGCTAGGGGGCTGGTGCATGGAAACCTGACTTAGGCAGACCTGATTGCAGCCTTGGTTACAGCTGCATCAGAGAACAGCAGCCTGGAGGACAATCAGACTGACAGTGGAGATACAATATCCTCGGAGAATGGACAGCTCAACCTTTCTGCAGTGAACTTAAAAATCCAGCTGGAGCTAAAGAGACTTGAGTTGGAGGCCAGGTGTATGGAACAAGAAGCAGCCGAGAAAATGAGGAGCCTAAAAGGTGAAGAACAGGAACAGCAGAGAAAGCATGAGAGGGAAATGCTGACTCTTCACCAGAGTCATGGAGGTAATGGGGAAGGGAGTAACCGGTCCCCAGAAGCACAAAAGGTCAGTAAATTTCTTACACAGTTTAAAGAGGGGGATAATTTTGATAGCTTCATTCATGTGTTTGAGTGGGTATGTAAACAGTATGAAGTTGACCAAAGGCTCTGGGTATGGTTCCTGACCCCCTTACTCCATGGTAAAGCTGCAACTTCTTTATCAAAAATGCATGACACTGACTGTTTTGATTATACTGCTGTAAAACAAACATTTATTAGAATATTTTAAGGTAACACCTGAAATGTATAGGAAAAAGTTTTGTGAGCATAGACACAAGGGAGATGAAAATGTATGTGAATATGTTGTTGAACTGAGCACTTACTTTCATAGCTGGGTGAGTGGATGTCAGGTCACCATTTCTGAAGGGCTGGCAGACCTTTTGGTAAGGGAACAAGCCTTCAGCACTTTGCCTGAGGACATGAGGATCTGCTTAGCTGATAAACAGTGTGTTACTTCAGAGGAGTTGGGGAAAAAGGGAGACCTATACCTAGCAAGCAGGACAGCCCTGCAAAGGAAAGGGACCCCCAGTACTGCTCATGGGACTAAATGAACCCATGGTGGGCAGCACAGACTGCCCCAACAAAATCCACCAGTAGCAGGGGAAGTCACTAGTCCAGGTACACGTTCAGGAACTAGGGTTAAATGTTTCGAATGCAACCACTAGGGCCATGTGGCATACAGGTGTCCACGGAAGCAAGGTGGGGATCTAAATGTGATAGAGCCAGTAAGTGGGAAAGACAAAATGCCAACAGTGTGTTGTCTTGAGACAACAGGGGTATGGAACTTCCATCCTGCAGATGTCCTGAGAGGGAAGGATTTGGATGAGGCAGTACTATGTACTTATTCAGAACCACTGCAGAGACTCTACTGGAACAAACAAAACTCACAAATCCAAAACCAGATAAGGAAGAGACCGCAACCACAAGAAATAAAATGTAGAATATATTAACGTTTATATCATAAAAGTCACAACGTTTTCGTCAGTATTAATAACTAACTTCTTCAGATAAAATATCCCATCACAAAACAATCAATTTATATAACACTCCACATACAAATTACACTAACTGAACCTTCCTAATTAATATTTAAAGTAAAAACATTTTATAAGCATTTTATAAACCTAAATAAAAAACTGCTAAATGTCTTGTATATGAATTGAAATATCATACAACACACAAAACTTAATAAAAATCTTAGTACATTAAAACTATATATAAGTTGTAAAAATATAAATTGTATATATATATAAATAAATAAAATGTGTTTACATTTCATATATTCATCACAATTTAGCAGCTTTTAATTTTAACAAAGGCAAAATGGATATATGATCATTCATGCCAGGCAGTCTGTTAGCTTCCAATATCACCTGCCAAAAAGCTTCCCGGTATTCTAACCGGGTCTCCCATGGACCCCCCCCTGTGATCTCTCATCTGTGTTTCCAATACAAAAAATGTGAATGTGGCCTGTGGACATGTCAAGGTGTGTCGATATAAGGCATTACTGTAATTCTGTTTCTGTATTTCATAAAGGTGTTCATAAATCCTCCGTTTCAGATGTCTCTCAGTTTTGCCTATATAAAATCCTTGACAAATCTGACACATGCTAAGATAAATTATTCTCTGACTATTACAGCTGGAATAATTGGATGCATGAATCCATTTATTTCTACCTGAAATAAAAAGTTTTTCAGTATGTGCTATGTATTTACATTGTCCACAGGCTCCACATCTATATGTACCTTTGCGTTGGTTGGAATGAATTCTAGTATACATTTCCTGTTCTAAAACATTCTTAATGTTTTTCCCTTTACGGAATACTGTTTTCATAGTTTTCCCTTTGAAACAGGTGAGGTCTGTCATGTTACAAAAATGTCCCCACTCTTCCTCAACTATTTTTCTAATAGTGCCTGAATTGGCACTATAATCTGTAACAAATACTGTCTTGTAATCTCCATTTGAGTCACTTGTTCCCCTAGAGACAGAAGATAAGGGCAAATTCCCTAGACCCAAAATAGGCTTGTATTTGTTACTTCTCCCCTCATTAACTTCTCCACACACAGTCTCAATAAGCTCTAGGGGATATTCTCTCTCCAAAAATAACCTAGTGAGAATAGAACATTTGTGAATATAATCAAGGTCATCTGAGGTCATTCGTGATGCTCGAACAAATTGTCCCTTCACTATCCCCCTCTTTTGATGTCTGGGATGTGAACTTGTGTATCTCAAATAACTATTAGAAAAAGTGTTTTTTTCTAAAAATAGTAGATTTAAACTTACCCTCCAGTACTTTAAGGGTTACATCTAAATAATCCAACTGATTTTTTGAACTTTGGTAAGTAAATTTCAAGAATTCTGTACTGGAATTTAAATATGTAATAAATTCTTGCAATACTTCAGCTGGACCTGTCCAGAAAATACATATATCATCCAAATATCGTGAATAAAAACTCCAGTACTGGCTGTAGATGCTGTTAAATACATACTGATCTTCCCATACAGATAAAACTATATCCGCATAGGTGGGGGCACAATTGGCCCCCATTGCTACTCCTGAAGTTTGCTGAAAAAACTCTCCTGAAAAGTACAAAAAATTGTTTTGTAGAACTATTTCTGCTAGTTCCAAAACCAGAAAAATGTCATTGTCACTGACCCCTTTGTTTTTCCTGAGGGCCACCTCCAACCAGGCTAGCCCCTGTTGATGTGGGATCACAGAAAAAAGATCTACTATGTCTATAGTCAGAAAAATAAGATTAGGAGAATATAAATCAGATGTAATTTTAGCCAAAAATTCCCAAGAGTCTTTTAAAAGATGGTTCTCTTTCCCCCAAAGATGTTTAAGTTTCTTGTCCAGAAACATAGATATAGGGGAAATCTTAGAACCCCGTGAAGCAACTATAGGTCTAAGTGGGGGGTCTTGTATGTTCTTGTGTACTTTGGGTATCCCAAAAATAGAGGGAACCCTGGGCCATAAATTCTCAAGGTATAAATAAACCTTGTAATCTATAATGCCTTGGTTAAACAAATCTTTAAGGGCCAGGTCTATTTTTTTGTATGAAACATTGATTTCGTTCATAGAAACTGGCCTATATCTAGATCCATTGTGTAAAATGTCATTCATTTTTCCTTCGTACACAATTCTGTCCATAAGTACTAACCCCCCACCCTTGTCGGGTTCCATAACTCTAATATTGGAATTATGGCTAACTAAATTAAGTAATTCTTCTTCAGCCTCATTTAAATTAGGAATATGTCCTTTATGTCTTTTAACTTGCCTTATCCTTCTTTCTATTGTACTTTCCAGGTTTTTCAACTGGGGATGTACAGGAGGATTGTATATACTAGGCTTGTAGGGAACATGTGTCAGATTTGTCAAGGATTTTATATAGGCAAAACTGAGAGACATCTGAAACGGAGGATTTATGAACACCTTTATGAAATACAGAAACAGAATTACAGTAATGCCTTATATCGACACACCTTGACATGTCCACAGGCCACATTCACATTTTTTGTATTGGAAACACAGATGAGAGATCACAGGGGGGCGGTTAGAATATCGGGAAGCTTTTTGGCAGGTGATGTTGGAAGCTAACAGACTGCCTGGCATGAATGATCATATATCCATTTTGCCTTTGTTAAAATTAAAAGCTGCTAAATTGTGATGAATATATGAAATGTAAACACATTTTATTTATTTATATATATATATATATATATACAATTTATATTTTTACAACTTATATATAGTTTTAATGTACTAAGATTTTTATTAAGTTTTGTGTGTTGTATGATATTTCAATTCATATACAAGACATTTAGCAGTTTTTTATTTAGGTTTATAAAATGCTTATAAAATGTTTTTACTTTAAATATTAATTAGGAAGGTTCAATTAGTGTAATTTGTATGTGGAGTGTTATATAAATTGATTGTTTTGTGATGGGATATTTTATCTGAAGAAGTTAGTTATTTATACTGACGAAAATGTTGTGACTTTTATGATATAAACGTTAATATATTCTACATTTTATTTCTTGTGGTTGCGGTCTCTTCCTTATCTGGTTTTGGATTTGTGAACTATGTACTTATTCAGTTACATGCAGTGAGGCTAGGAGACAAGCATGTGGATCTGGTAGCCTGGGGGGGGAGACTCAGACAGACTGCATACTTGCAGCCAGGACTGCTGAGGTGGTTACTTCAGGGAGTGAGCTACGCTGTAGCAGTGAGACTGAATGTGAGCCACAGCTGCTTGTGGGTACTGATGTTCCCTTGGACAGGGTAACTGCAAAGGTAGAGGTGAGTAGTAGTACCCAGGCCGACAGTGAGGCACCACTGTCTGAGGATGCCAGACTTCCTGTGGAAGGGGAGCTGGGAAGGGTTACAAGGAGAGACTTGAGACAGGCTCAGCTCTCAGACCCTACACTGCAAGGCCTGAGGCAGGTAACTAGGGAGGCACCTGATTCTCAAGGGAAGGGGGAATCTGTATACTGGAACAAAGGGTTACTGTACATAGAGTGGACCCCTGAGGGAGGGCTAGAAGATGAGAGAGTACAGCAGTTGGTAGTGCCTAGAGCTTCCCATCTGGTGCTTCTAGCCATAGCCCATGATAATCCCTTTGCAGGTCATATGGGCATAAAACGTACAAAGAGGCATATTATGCAAAACTTCTATTCACCTGGAATTTCCAGATATGTAACAGGGTACTGCAGGACATGTGAGCAGTGCCAAAAGGTACGCAAGGCAGGAGACAAGGTGAGAGGTCTTTTGATGTCTTTGCCTGTGATTGAGGAGCCATTTCAGAGGGTAGCTATGGACATTGTGGGTCCTCTGAGTACCCCAAGTTCCACAGGGAAAACGTATATACTAGTGATTGTAGATTATGCTACACGATACCCTGAGGCAGTGGCTTTGTCCTCCATTGAGGCAGAGAAGGTGGCAAATGCTTTGCTAGAGATTTTCAGCAGGGTAGGTTTCCCAAAGGAAATACTGTCTGACAGAGGTGCCAATTTTATGTCAGACCTGCTG
Organism: Protopterus annectens; assembly: GCF_019279795.1. Taxonomy (NCBI): domain Eukaryota; kingdom Metazoa; phylum Chordata; order Ceratodontiformes; family Protopteridae; genus Protopterus; species Protopterus annectens. The sequence goes on along the minus strand of NC_056732.1, from coordinate 1,498,071,937 downwards.
GCTTGATTGTGGAAGTCCTGTGGGGTGAAGCACATAAAGACCACCCCCTACCATTCCCAGACTAATGGTCTTGTTGACAGGTTAAACTCTACAATCAAGTCCATGCTACGGGCATTTGCAGATCAGTTTAAGAGGAAGTGGGAAACATATTTGCCCCATCTGTTGTTTGCTTACAGAAAGGTTCCCCAGGAATCCACAGGTTTTTCATTTTTTGAGTTGCTGTATGGGCATAGGGTGAGGGGACTTCTAGATTTAATTTGAGATGAGTGGGAAGGTGAGTGTGAGTCTCACAAGGAGTCTTTTGTGGCATATGTCCTGAACCTCAGGACAAGGCGCAGGGAACTCATGGGCCTGGCCCAGGAGAACCTGGCAGAAGCTCAACAACAGAAAAAGTGTTGTATGACAGGAATGCTCGAGCTAGAGAGTATGCTGTAGGGCAGCAGGTGATGGTTCTCATTCCTGTCAGACACAACAAGTTGCAAGCAGCTTGGGAGGGACCCTACAAGGTGGTAAGAAAGGTAAGTGATGTTAACTACATGGTGGAAGTGCTAGGCAGATGGCAGGGGCACAAATTGTACCATTGTTAACATGATGAAACATTACCATGATAGGGAGGTCCTTGTGCTGAGCATTTGCAGTGGATTGCAGGAGAAGTCTGAGAGAGAGCTTGTGACTGATCTCCTCAGTGAGGCTCGGGCTGACACCTCTGTGGAAGGGGTAGCAATGTCCCAGCAGCTATCTCCTACCCTGGTTCGAGAAATCCAAGCAGTGTTGCAGGAGTTTGGGGGCATGTTCACTGAGAAACCAGGGAGCATCCACCTGGTGCAGCACCAGGTGGATACAGGACCCCAAAGGCCTATCAGGCAGGCCCCTTATAGGGTGCCTGAGAGAGTCAAACAGACTTTGAGGGAAGAGGTACAGGAGATGTTGGAACTAGGGGTGATTCAAGAGTCCAACAGTCCCTGGGCCTCACCAGTGGTACTGGTGCCAAAGAAGGATGGCAGCACCAGGTTCTGTGTGGATTACAGGAAATTAAATAGTCACACAGAGTCAGATGCTTACCCCATGCCTAGGACAGATGAGGCACTAGAGCAGCTGGGTGGGGCTAAGTATCTTACAACCATAATCTTACCAAGGGTTACTGGCATGTGCCACTGACTCCCAGTGCTAGAGAGAAGTCAGCCTTTGTGACTCATTTTGGCTTGTAAGAGTTCACAAAGATGCCCTTTGGGATGAAGAATGCCCCAGCAAATTTCCAGAGGCTGCTATATCATATCTTAGCAGGAGCAGGAGGGTTTGCCCTTGCTTACATGGATGATATTTCTATCTGCAGCCATTCCTGGCAAGAGCACCTTCAGCATGTCAGGGAGGTGCTGGGCAGAAGGATTACTGACAAAGGGTTACTGTACATAGAGTGGACCCCTGAGGGAGGGCTAGAAGATGAGAGAGTACAGCAGTTGGTAGTGCCTAGAGCTTCCCGTCTGGCGCTTCTAGCCATAGCCCATGATAATCCCTTTGCAGGTCATATGGGCATAAAACGTACAAAGAGGCGTATTATGCAAAACTTCTATTGACCTGGAATTTCCAGAGATGCAACAGGGTACTGCAGGACATGTGAGCAGTGCCAAAAGGTACGCAAGGCAGGAGACAAGGTGAGCGGTCTTTTGATGTCTTTGCCTGTGATTAAGGAGCCATTTCAGAGGGTAGCTATGGACATTGTAGGTCCTCTGAGTACCCCAAGTTCCACAGGGAAAAACATATATACTAGTGATTGTAGATTATGCTACACGATACCCTGAGGCAGTGGCTTTGTCCTCCATTCAGGCAGAGAAGGTGGCAAATGCTTTGCTAGAGATTTTCAGCAGGGTAGGTTTCCCAAAGGAAATACTGTCTGACAGAGGTGCCAATTTTATGTCAGACCTGCTGGCTTGTCTGTGGAAGTCCTGTGGGGTGAAGCACATGAAGACCACCCCCTACCATTCCCAGACTAATGGTCTTGTTGAGAGGTTAAACTCTACAATCAAGTCCATGCTACGGGCATTTGCAGATCAGTTTAAGAGGAAGTGGGAAAAATATTTGCCCCATCTGTTGTTTGCTTACAGAGAGGTTCCCCAGGAATCCACAGGTTTTTCACCCTTTGAGTTGCTGTATGGGCATAGGGTGAGGGGACTTCTAGATTTAATTTGAGATGAGTGGGAAGGTGAGTGTGAGTCTCACAAGGAGTCTGTTGTGGCATATGTCCTGAACCTCAGGACAAGGCTCAGGGAACTCATGGGCCTGGTCCAGGAGAACCAGGCAGAAGCCTAATAACAGAAAAAGTGTTGTATGACAGGAATGCTCAAGCTAGAGAGTATGCTGTAGGGCAGCAGGTGATAGTTCTCATTCCTGTCAGACACAACAAGTTGCAAGCAGCTTGGGAGGGACCCTACAAGGTGGTAAGAAAGGTAAGTGATGTTAACTACATGGTGGAAGTGCTAGACAGATGGCAGGGGCACAAATTGTACCATGTTAACATGATGAAACATTACCATGATATGGAGGTCCTTGTGCTGAGCATTTGCAGTGGATTCCAGGTGAAGTCTGAGAGAGAGCTTGTGACTGATCTCCTCAGTGAGGCTTGGGCTGACACCTCGGTGGAAGGGGTAGCAATCTCCCAGCAGCTATCTCCTACCCTGGTTCGAGAAATCCAAGCAGTGTTGCAGGAGTTTGGGGGCATGTTCACTGAGAAACCAGGGAGCATCCACCTGGTGCAGCACCAGGTGGATACAGGACCCCAAAGGCCTATCAGGCAGGCCCCTTATAGGGGGGTGCCTGAGAGAGTCAAATAGACTCTGAGGGAAGAGGTACAGGAGATGTTGGAACTAGGGGTGATTCAAGAGTCCAACAGTCCCTGGGCCTCACCAGTGGTACTGGTGCCAAAGAAGGATGGCAGCACCAGGTTCTGTGTGGATTACAGGAAATTAAATAGTCACACAGAGTCAGATGCTTACCCCAATCCTAGGACAGATGAGGCCCTAGAGCAGCTGGGTGGGGCTAAGTATCTTACAACCATTGATCTTACCAAGGGTTACTGGCAGGTGCCATTGACTCCCAGTGCTAGAGAGAAGTCAGCCTTTGTGACTTCTTTTGGCTTGTAAGAGTTCACAAAGATGCCCTTTGGGATGAAGAATGCCCCAGCAACTTTCCAGAGGCTGCTAGATCATATCTTAGCAGGAACAGGAGGGTTTGCCCTTGCTTACATGGATGATATTGCTATCTGCAGCCATTCCTGGCAAGAGCACCTTCAGCATGTCAGGGAGGTGCTGGGCAGAAGGATTACTGACAAAGGGTTACTGTACATAGAGTGGACCTCTGAGGGAGGGCTAGAAGATGAGAGAGTACAGCAGTTGGTAGTGCCTAGAGCTTCCCGTCTGGCGCTTCTAGCCATAGCCCATGATAATTCCTTTGCAGGTCATATGGGCATAAAACGTAAAAACAGGCGTATTATGCAAAACTTCTATTGACCTGGAATTTCCAGAGATGTATCAGGGTACTGCAGGACATGTGAGCAGTGCCAAAAGGTACGCAAGGCAGGAGACAAGGTGAGAGGTCTTTTCTTGTCTTTGCCTGTGATTGAGTAGCCATTTCAGAGGGTAGCTATGGACATTGTGGGTCCTCTGAGTACCCCAAGTTCCACAGGGAAAACGTATATACTAGTGATTGTAGATTATGCTACACGATACCCTGAGGCAGTGGCTTTGTCCTCCGTTGAGGCAGAGAAGGTGGCAAATGCTTTGCTAGAGATTTTCAGCAGGGTAGGTTTCCCAAAGGAAATACTGTCTGACAGAGGTGCCAATTTTATGTCAGACCTGCTGGCTTGTCTGTGGAAATCCTGTGGGGTGAAGCACATGAAGACCACCCCCTACCATTCCCAGACTAATGGTCTTGTTGAGAGGTTAAAATCTACAATCAAGTCCATGCTACGGGCATTTGCAGATCAGTTTAAGAGGAAGTGGGAAAAATATTTGTCCCATCTGTTGTTTGCTTACAGAGAAGTTCCCCAGGAATCCACAGGTTTTTCACCCTTTGAGTTGCTGTATGGGCATAGGGTGAGGGGACTTCTAGATTTAATTTGAGATGAGTGGGAAGGTGAGTGTGAGTCTCACAAGGAGTCTGTTGTGGCATATGTCCTGAACCTCAGGACAAGGCTCAGGAAACTCATGGGCCTGGCCCAGGAGAACCTGGCAGAAGCCCAACAACAGAAAAAGTGTTGTATGGCAGGAATGCTCGAGCTAGAGATTATGCTGTAGGGTAGCAGGTGATGGTTCTCATTCCTGACAGACACAAGTTGCAAGCAGCTTGGGAGGGACCCTACAAGGTAGTAAGAAAGGTAAGTGATGTTAACTACATAGTGGAAGTGCTAGGCAGATGGCAGGGGCACAAATTGTACCATGTTAACATGATGAAACATTACCATGATAGGGAGGTCCTTGTGCTGAGCATTTGCAGTGGGTTGCAGGAGAAGTCTGAGAGAGAGCTTGTGACTGATCTCCTCAGTGAGGCTCGGGCTGACACCTCGGTGGAAGGGGTAGCAATGTCCCAGCAGCTATCTCCTACCCTGGTTCGAGAAATCCGAGCAGTGTTGCATGAGTTTGGGAGCATGTTCACTGAGAAACCAGGGAGCATCCACCTGGTGCAGCACCAGGTGGATACAGGACCCCAAAGGCCTATCAGGCAGGCCCCTTATAGGGTGCCTGAGAGAGTCAAACAGACTCTGAGAGAAGAGGTACAGGAGATGTTGGAACTAGGGGTGATTCAAGAGTCCAACAGTCCCTGGGCCAGATTCTGTGTGGATTACAGGAAATTAAATAGTCACACAGAGTCAGATGCTTACCCCATGCCTAGGACAGATGAGGCCCTAGAGCAGCTGGGTGGGGCTAAGTATCTTACAACCACTGATCTTACCAAGGGTTACTGGCAGGTGCCATTGACTCCCAGTGCTAGAGAGAAGTCAGCCTTTGTGACTCCTTTTGGCTTGTAAGAGTTCACAAAGATGCCCTTTGGGATGAAGAATGCCCCAGCAACTTTCTAGAGGCTGCTAGATCGTATCTTAGCAGGAGCAGGAGGGTTTGCCCTTGGTTACATGGATGATATTGCTATCTGCAGCCATTCCTGGCAAGAGCACCTTCAGCATGTCAGGGAGGTGCTGGGCAGACTACAGAGGGCAGGGTTGACCATTAAGCCGAGCAAATGTCAGGTGGATATGGCAGAGGTCTCCTACCTAGGACATAGAGTGGGGAGTGGTAAGATAAGGCCAGAACCTTCCAAAGTGGAAGCTATTCAGGCATGGCCTGCACCTGTTACCAAAAAGCAGGTGAGGGCATTCTTGGGGACAGAAGGGTACTACAGAAAGTTCGTTCCCAATTATAGTACCATAGCTGCTCCCCTTACAGACCTGACAGGGAAGAACAGGCCAGATAAGGTAGTGTGGACCCCAGCATGTGAGCAGACATTTCAGAAGCTTAAGGAAGCTTTGGGAGGACCCCTTGTGTTAGCCAGTCCAGACTACAGCAAAGACTTTGTTGTGCAGGTGGATGCTTCAAAATATGGGGTGGGGGCTGCACTTAGCCAGATTTCTTCAGAGGGAGAAGAGCACCCAGTGGTTTATCTCAGTCATAGGCTCCAACCCAGGGAGGAATGCTATGCAGTGGTATAAAAGGAATGTCTAGCCATAGCGTGGGCACTAGAAAAACTTCAGCCTTATCTCTACGGACGAAAATTCACTGTGATGACAGATCACAACCCTCTAAAATGGTTAAACAGAGCCAGTCAGCAAAATGCCAAGTTGCTAAGATGGAGTCTGGGGTTGCAAGCATATATGTCAGTGCAGCACCGCAGCGGGAGTAGCAATGCCAATGTAGATGAGCTCTCAAGACAGGGAATGGGGTGAGGTACACCCAGATAGACCTGACACTCTCAAGCAATGTTTCTCAAGGGGCACTTGAAAAACTTGCTTAAGTTCCCCGAGTGGGGGAAGAGATGTGACGATTGGGGAGAGATGGGTGAAGGCTGCCAGCCTAGTCAAATAGAATTTGATACATAATTCTAACAACTGTATAAATAAATGTAAAATACAAGCATGTTTTCTTGAGTGTAAAAGAATATTGTGAAATGTGGAACTGCAAAATATGTGACAACATTGCACTCTACTGGCCCAGTGAAGCATGTTGTGACTCTTTCATGTTAGAATTTGGCTCCACTTCGGCTGGATGAAGGTTTCATGCCCATTGTTTTAAGGCTAAAGTTTATGACCAGAATTTAGATGTGGAAGGTTCTTTATTGCTCTAGTTTATGTTAGAATATACATGTGAAATGTCTTCTATTCTTGTAAGTTTCTGTGCAGGTGTTAGATTGTTAAATAACGCAGTTTGTTTGCCTGGGAAAACCTAAGTGCCAAAAATGATGTAATTTGGGGAGGGACCCAGCAAACTTGTTTGTTAGTAATGTTTAAATACTATTTGTCAGAAGAGACTCGGAGCATTTTGACTTTAGACATCCAACTTACCAGCACTCTGCCATATGCTTACATGTAAGTTTTAGCACTGTGACTTCTTGTAGGAATAGTTAAAGCTAGTAAAAATGAATTAGGTATTTTTCTTTGAAATCAGACCTGCCCTACTGTATTATTTTAAGTTTCTGTATAATCTCTGAACTCTTAGATATCTCTGTGGTGAAGTAGTTTTGTCTTGTGTTTTAATTATTTATTATTAAATATTTTTAAAACCTTCTACCTGTGGCTGAGTTGTGTAGAGATATGCTCTAGAGTGCATTGCATATTTATAGAGGTTATTGTAATAGGCCACTCTAAAGTAAGCCTTGACTGTTAGTCATACCACCATTGGATATTAATACTGCACAGTAATAATTGGACACCCTTTTAAGGGTCTTTTAGTAGCTTATATTATTAACTGGGTGGTGGCAGTAATTACTACTGCATAGTCTGGATAAAGGGGCACAGTTGGAGAATCTGTGTCAGCCTTTCCCAGGAGTGTCTGTGAAGTTGTATAAATACTTATCTCAAAGTGTGTGTGTGTTGTGTCAGCTACATGGCAGGGACATGAAGCATTGGTTGTACAGAGAGCGTACTGGAAGTTTTAGCTTGCCCAGTTAGGCTGAGACCTGGACCCTATAGCTGTGCCAGTGGGGAGTCTTATTGGGGACCTGGTCAGCAAAGGAGCAACCAGCCCCAGACTGACTGTGATCTCTGTGTGCACTTAAGGAAAATTGTACTTTACTGTGTGTATTAGTTATCCTTTCCTCTTCTAGGAGACAACCTCCCTGGTGTTAGTGGTGTGGATTGAGGCTCCTTGATTGCTGGGCCAGGGCACGGTCATCACAACTTGTACTAGCTAACAACTCTGTCAGTGTGTGTGTGTGTGTGTGTGTGTGTGTGTGTGTGTGTGTGTGTGTGTGTGTGTGTGTGTACGGTCTCTAGCAATGAGATCAATACAGGGCAATCAAAGTGTTCTTAGATGAACTGTTGTTATTTGATACCCTATGGCCTGTACGATTATCTTTTAGTGCAAAAACCCAGACTTCTGAAGATTTCTGGCATCCCAAAGATACACCCAAATGTGTTGGAATTAGTCAATGTTTGGACGAAAGCACTTAACTGTGAACTGTAGTTGTGGAGTGTTTTCTAGCAATGTTGTTTTCATTTGCTGTGGCTTCCTGGTCAGTTGTTTGTTCTTACCATGTAGATAATAGGAAAAAGGGATTTGATGATGATGACACCCCCTGAGTAGATGACTCTGGATCCCAAGCCAACTGGTTTTGCTGCACTGCCCATCCGTCTTGTTGCCTGGATACCCAGTATGTCCAACTGCCTCTTTACCATCATATCATCCATTTGCAAGTTGCATCCTGCCACTAAAACTATACTGAGCATAGTAATCAATAATTCATGTTTGACAGCTTGATTAGTTTTACATCCAGCTTTCACTCAACATAGCTATTCCAGGTAACCCAAGCTAGGCTACTGGACACCAGCCAGCCAGTAGCCTATTTTTTTTTTGAACAAGAAACATCTTTATTAAATTATCATAGAAGGTTACTAGGCTAATGACCCTGTGGCTCTTACAAGCCTAGAGAAGACTTTATCCCCAAAAAGAAACCTCAGTCAGCACCTGTTGCCCCTGTCAATGAGGAACACAGGTGGAACCCCTGAGACAAATTTGTGTTTTCCCATCCACTCATCACGGTTGCGCTTGAAGAGTGTCAGTGAGGTGCTCTGTTTGACATGTACGGGAAGTCTACTTCAGAGATGGGGCAGCCTCTGGGAGACACACCTGTCTCTCCAGGAGATTTTACTGATGCTGCATATTAGAATCAGGCCTTTCCAGCGGGTAATGTGTGAGGAGTTAGACTTACAGATATGGAGCATCTCTAGTAAGGCAGGATTCAAGATTGCCTTGTAGGTGAGACAAAGATCACCCCTGAGCAACCCGTATGATACTGAACAGACTGACAGTGATTGAAGCCTGTCTGCATAGGACAGGTGATGGAGGCCATGGACTCTCTTTGTGAGGTAGTTCAGTGGTGTTTCCAGTTGGTGCAGATGTCTGGACAGGTACATACCAAATGGGGTAATATACTCAATTATTTGTCTAATGAGGGAGGAGTACAGAAAGGTAATAATCTGTTTTTTTCTGTATGCAATCCATTTACCTATGAGATGAACCAAGTAAAAGTTTTTTTCTGACCACTGCTGCTACAGGATGGTCAAATGTGAGGTTGTTATCAACCTGAGTGCCCAGGTCTCTCACCACAGGTTGTGTTCTTAGGAGGTTGCGGTTGATGTGGTAATCAGTAGGGGTCATGTTTTTGCTGAATGGTATGATGATACGTCTTTTGCGTTTAGCTTGAGGCCATGACTTTGGCAACAGTCATTATCTACTGTGAGACCCTCTTGCAGTATGTTAACATCATTTGGGGAGTCAGTGACAGCACCCAACTTACAGTCATCTGCAAACTTGGTCAGCCACAACCTTTTGTCTTTGCCTGGACCTCTGAGAAGCAGATGCCAAACAGTAGGGGTCCCATGACAGATCCCTAGGGAACTCCACTAGTGACAGGTCTGCTATCGGAGGTGGAGGTGCCTATTTTGACTTTGAGGGTCCTGTCGGTGAGCCAGTTGGCCACCCACCTGATTAGATAGGGATTTACGCCAAGTTGTGTTAGCTCTTTGGTGATGCCTGAGTGTGAGATTGTGTCAAAGACCTTGGCCAGGTCAAGGTAAGCTGTATGCACTAACTGTCCCTCATCCAGGGTCTTGGTAACAGTCTCAAAGAAGTCACCCAGGTTCAATAGGCAAGATCTGCCCTTGATGAATCTGAACTGTGTGGGGTCAAGTGCTTGGAGATTGTCTATGTCCTTGTTTATGAGATAAATAATAATACAATCCATGGCTTTACACATTAGACTTGTCATCCTAATATGTTCATTTTTACCCTTGGACAACAGTTTCTTCCTTTTGTTGTAAAGCCTGCTGATAGAGGATGTCTACCAAACAGATTTGTGTTTCCTTGAGGAGCAGGTGTTAGTTCTATTGGGTATGGCTGAGTCCATGCAGTTGTACAGGTGCTTGTATACTGCACTGATGTACTGTTCAGCATAGTTGTCTGCATCCCCTGAGGGGGGGCAGTGGTGTGAACTACAGATACCCTCCCTTAGGAGGTTGTAGTCAGCTTTTGAGAAGTTTTTTAGCTTGATTATGGTTGGGGGGTTGGGTGGGATAGAAACTTCAAATGAGACAGTCTGATGATCTGATCTCACCAGGGAAGAACATACTATAGAAGTGGTACAGCGATCACCCATGTTGGTGACAACCAAGTCCAGAATGTTATCTCCCCTTGTGGGGGATGAGACAAGCTATGTAGTGTGTTAGAACTGATGAAGTCAAAGAATCATTGAGTGAGTGCATTAGTGCAGGAATAGTTCACCCAGTCTATGGTGGGGTAGTTGAAGTTACCAAGGATAAGGGTGTTATGAGGTACCTGAACAGAGACAAGTAGATCCAGGTAAGAGGAATGGGTATCCTGAGTCATGGAGGGGGGGGTCTATAGCTGGCTATAACTTGGATGGGTGTCTTGTCAACTGTCAGTTACACCTGGAGTAGTACCAGTGCATCATGCTGGCAAACCACTCTGGATGTGTGCCTGTCCTTAATGAAGACAGAGACTCCACCACTCTTAGTCTTCCCAAATTCATTTCGGGGAATGAGGTATACCCTGTTAAGGCAGGGGTGCTCTTCACAGCCCCGGAGCAAGTTTCCGTGACAGCACAGACATCAGCATCTTCCAGTGCAAACAGAGCCTCCAGTGAGTGCATTTTCAGGTTAAGGCTCCTAGTGTTAAGCAGCATGACCTTCAGTTTGGTATTTGACAGATCTTTTATATTGAAGATTTGTCTTTGGGACATTGCCTAAAAAGGGCACAATGGGGGAAGCGAGACCCTTAGCCAGGATCCGGAAACCCAGTGGTGACAGGTGGAGACCAACTCTGGCAAAGCATCAAGGACTGTCGACCATGTCATCCCAGACAGATACACACTGGATCCCCTTGGAATGACACCAGAAACTAAGCCAATTACTGAAGTCAATTATTTTTTGTTGGTATTATGGTATTATTCTTGGTGAAGGTAGGATGCTGCTTAGGGCTAGGGTCATACCTGCCTGTGACACATACTCTTGAGAGCTCAATCATGTCTCTCTTCATACAGTCCAGGGAAGTACATCTCAAGTCATTCACACCAACATAGATAATGACAGAGTTGTACTTGTACTAGTCGTAGAGAGACTTAACTGTGTGCATGATGTGGCGGATTCTGGCACCAGACAGACAACTGACAGTGACCTTCTCCTTGTCGAGCTGACATAAGCAAGCATACATTTACATAAATGAAAACAAATCATACTGACATAATTTTATTGGAAACATTACACATTACTTATAATATATCTAATCATTGTCAGTCAAACATTGCATAGCTCATTCAAATTGTTGCCTTCTTTTAAATCTCATTCTTCCTCTGCATTCACTGTTTCCACAATTCCCATTTTTTTTCTATGTAATTTGCTTCCACCTTTTTCTAAAGATCCCAGTTTCAGTCATGTTATCTCTGTTATTATAGTCACTATGTCTAGTACAGTTGGTTTGGACTTTGATTTCCATACTGTTTTGGTAGCCAATATAATTAGACTCAGCAAGGCCTTACTATGTCTAGGCAATTCTGACTCTTTATCATAGCTCAAAAAAAAATAATTTTGTTAGTTACACCAATTTGCTCACCCAGTACTACGTCTGGGAATCTTTAAAGTCTGTCACTCTCAGAAAATATGTTCCCAATTACCTCTTTCTTCCGTATCATACCTCCAACATTTGCTGTCCCACATACCCTTAGCTGCCACAACAGAATCCTTTTTAATCCATACTCCAAAATACTTCATTTTATCATGTCCTCATAAATATGGATATTGTTGGACCAATTTGTGTGGGTACATAATTTACTGCTACTGCCTTTGTTTTAGCTTCATTAATTTTGTATCCCAAAAAGATTTGAAACTGCCTCGAAATGTTCCACAATACTGAAATGTCATTTTCTGGTTTTTAGATATAAAATAATATCAACTGCAAACAGAGCCAGCTTTTCCTGACTACCACATCAGCTATATCCTTGAATTTCTGAGTCCCTTATTTTCTTTCCCAATGGTTCTAAATATAGTACAAATAGCAAAGAGGAAAGAGGGCACTCCTGCCTGGTTCGTCTGCTCAAACAGAAATTATCAGAGAAGAACCTCTCACTTTAATTTTTACCTCCGATCCATAATTTATCATCCTAATCAACCTTATCATTTTATCAGGGAATGCAAATGCTTCCATTGCCCTGCTCATAAATTCCCTGCTTACATTGTCAAATGATTTTCTTGCATTAAGACCCACCAACAATAGTGGTATGTTCTTACATTCTGCTTCCCTCTGGATCATCAATGTTCTGTTAATGTTGTCAAATGTTTGCCTTCCCTCCACAAAACCACATTGATCCATATCTATCAGTTTTGGAATCCCCTCTGATATTCTTTTAACCATTATAGACAAACACTCCTGCCTGGTTCGTCTGCTCAAACAGAAATTATCAGAGAAGAACCTCCCACTTTAATACCCTAGCCCAAAGGTTCCTGGAATTCATAAATTCAAATGCACTGGAACAACTAGTCACCTCTCCCACTAGGGGAGATAATATACTAGACCTGATCATCACAAACATGGGGACAAAATGCTCCACACCGGAAGTATACCTCTCACTAATGAGATCTGACCACAAACTAATCACCCTGGATATACATATCCCACCTCCACCCCCAGCACAAAAGACCACAGTGAAAAACTTCTCAAAAGCAGACTTCATTCTTCTTAAGACTGAGATGGTATCCTTTAAGCCCACTGTGCCAGTGGATACCACATCCCACAATGCCGAATCCTTCACAAATGCTTTCTATGGACATCTCCAAGAATGCATGGATCATGCAATCCCAAATAAATCCAAGTCCCTCTCCACCAAAGGTAAGCGTCCTGTCTGGTGGACCTCAGCCATAAACAAATTGTATAACAAAAGAAGGAAGCTACTGCACGTCACAGCAAAATCCCATGAAGGGAAGACATCTTTGATCAACATTAGCAGAAAACTACGTTCTCTCATAAAAACATCCAAGGCCAACTTTGAGAGAAAAATCGCTAAGGACACTAAAGATAACCACAAAGCCTTCTTCAGCTATGTTAGAAACCTGGGCGGAAACCCTCAGATATGCTCAGAGTTGGTTCACAACAACAAAAAATACACTGAACCCACAGATATTGCCAACATTCTGGCTGACAGGTTCAGTGCAAATTTCTCCCCTCCCTCACCCCCAAAAGAAGAAATACTTATCCCAGCTGAATGTAATCTCCCTGTCATCTCAGATGTCCAAGTGAGAACCGCCCTAAACAAAGCAAAACACACAGCATCAATGGGACCTGATGGTATCCCGGGTTGCGTGTTACGTGAACTCCAAGAGGAGCTAAACCCACACATAAAAATGCTATTTAACCTTAGCCTTACTTCGGGATATGTACCTGAACACTGGCGTACAGCAACAGTGGTCCCACTCCACAAGGGGGGTGCCTCTAAAGACCCTGGAAACTACCGCCCCATAAGCTTAACCAGCCTGGTCTGCAAAGCTATGGAAAGAATCATTATGGAACTCATAAACAGAGACATAGGGGACCTACAGACACTTGACCCCACCCAGTTCGGCTTTGTAAAGGGCAGATCCTGCCTTTTAAACCTGGTTGACTTTTTCGAAACAGTCACTAGAGCCATTGATGAGGGCAAAGCAGTCCATACAGCATACCTGGACTTGGCTAAGGCCTTCGACACAATACCCCACTCAGGCATCATAGATAAGCTCAACAGCTTAAAAGTAAACCCTTATGTCACTAGATGGGTTGCAAACTGGCTAAAGGACAGAACCTATAAAGTTAAAATCGCTGGAGCAATGTCAGACTCAAAGCCAGTCACAAGTGGTGTCCCACAGGGATCTGTCCTAGGACCCCTCTTGTTCGGCATTTATTTCTCAGATGTTAAAGCAAACATGGGAGGGCTGTGGCAGACAAAGTTCGCAGATGACTGCAAACTAGGCACCATAGTCGATACACCAGCAGACACATACATCCTACAAAAAGGCCTCACAGAAACGGACAACTGGTGCCGGAGTCACAGCCTTAAACTAAATGCCAAAAAATGTATAGTCATCCCCTTTGGGAAAAACAAAGTACCCACAAATTATCACATAGACAGCAACCCACTGAGTACGGAAAAAGTAATCAGAGACCTAGGGACCCAAGTCGACAGTGACCTCTCATTTGACACCCACGTTGCCAAAATGGTTAGAAAAACATTCTACCTTGCACACCTCATCATGAAGGGATTCACATCCAGATCCAAGGATGTCATTGTACCCCTATATTCCTCCCTCATCAGACCCATGATTGAGTACAATAACCCATTTGGTATGTACCTCACCCGGCATTTGCAACAGCTGGAGAGACCAGAAAAGTACCTCACCAAGAGGATCAAGGGTCTCCAACATATGTCTTATTCTGCCAGACTAAAGAAACTTCAGCTCTATTCAGTAGCATAACGCCTGCTCAGAGGTGATCTCTGCCTGACGTACAAGGCCATGTCCAATCAGGATCTGATGGACTTGCTCCACCTCAAAAAATCCAAATCCATCAGGACCACGAGAGCTAAAGACTTAAACCTCGGCACAAGTATGAATAGGACATGCTGGAGGGATAGATTCATAACCCAGAGGCTTCCCATGCTTTGGAACAAGATCCCAGTTCGTATTAGGCAGAGCCCCTCACTGACTCTCTTCAAGAGAAATCTTGATGAGTGGATGGGAGATCGTAAGTTTACCCCAGGGGTCACATCTGTGTCACTGCTAGACAGGGGCACAGTAAACTAATTCTATTATATAAGGGGACCTTCATTGTGTCAATACTAGACAGAGGCACAGTATTCTAAATTTATTCTGTACATTTTTTGTACCATTTCATGGGGTGGCAAAAGCCACATCACTATGGCTACTATACTATGAAACTATGAAACTTTATAATCATGGTTTAGGATTGAAATTGGTAAAAATGAAACTGGATCAGATGGGTCTTTACCATCTTTTAGGTATTACAGCCACCACAGCTTTTTCCCAAGATGTTGGTGCTTCCCCTACTCTTAAAATACTATTAAACAAAACTTTCCAGATCTTTATCAGTTTTTTCCCTTTTAGCTTCCAAGCCTTCACAATAATTCCATCTATTCCTGGGGACTTCCCTTTGGATTGGTTATACATCACCATTTTTATCTCATCTCCTCCTATCCTAACTGTTCGAAATTGAGTCTCATTTACCTCTAACCTTGGTTCATAGATTAGTACTAGGCTAACTGCTTTTGTGAGCCATTTTAAGCCTAGCCAACTCTCCCTTGTGAGACTTAAACCCTGCACCTCATGTTTGTAAGGCAAACACCTTAACCATTATGCCACCCTCCCAACCCTGCATATTTAATTCTTCCATAAACATTTCCATTTGTACATTTTCTTGATTTCCATATTTCTCTGCTTTATACAGACTTTCGTAAATAATATCTCTAGTACTTCCACAGGATCTCTTGTTGTCTTCCTTGTTATAGGCTGTCTAAGCTTGGTGACAACCCCTTCTACTTTCTGTTGCCTGAGTTGTTGTGCTAAAAGTTTTTGTGCGATGGAGTTTTTATAAAAAAAAAAAAACAGTTGCTTAACAGCAGTCTTTCTAAAATCATCCATATTATCAAGATAATCCCTTATTTTCTCTTTAGTATTCTGCAATTGCTCCTCTTCTTATTCTGTGAGATTCTCCATATTGTGTAATACTATAGCAGTTGTGAGCCCCTCTAAATAATTTGTGTTACTTCTTAACCATAGCTCTCTCTTTTATTTCTAACTTATTTTTAGACTCCACTTTAATTTTATCCCACTCCCCAGCTATATTTTCAGAAGAAATTTCTATCTTCTCTAATAACTCCCATATAATTTCCACTACTCATTCCTTAAATTCCTCTCATTTCAATAAATAGGTAGGAAAGCACCAGTGTCTCATTTTTATTTCATTGCCCCGCATTTTTATTTCATTTACTATTGCCACATGATCTAAAATAGTTTTTGGATATGTATCAAACCTTTCAATTAAATGCACACGTTTGTGTGACATATAATTTCTGTCTAGTCTAACCCAGCTTTTGTACCTTGGAGAATGATATGTAAATTCACTCCGAACTCCTAGTACTGAATTCACATCTTCCATGCCAAATATTTTCATAAGTGTTTTCAAATATCTACCCTCCGTTGCTATATTTTCCCTTCTGGGCCCCTCAGACTCATCTTCACTACTGCAAATCAAATTCCAGTTCCCAGCTATAAATAATATTCCTTGCCGAAAGTTTGATTATTTCTCCCAAAATTTTCTTAAGCTCCATTACAGCAAATTTAGGTAGAATATAACAAATACATGCCAGTGTAATCCTCCTCCCTTGCCAGTAGCACTACAAACCTACCATTATGATCTTTTTTATTCTTCTATCACTATTGCAGCTCCTCTTACAATTAATATAAGTATTCCTATTTTCCTTTGTCCCAGGTATTCCACTGGATAACCATCCTGAAAACCTTTCTTTATCAAACGTACATGTTCATTTCTTTGTGTATTCTGTAGCATAGCTATTTGTGCTCTACATTTTTTAATATAATTCACCACTCTTTTTTTTGTGTGTATCTGTGACACCATTTACATTTAAAGATAATATAGAAAGCATCATTATGTTAAAACATTAAAACATTTTTATTCCCACCTTTTATGTGTAACAGCTTTTTTGAGTATCTAATTGCAGCTTTTGTGTTACATGCATACACTAATGTTTCACATGTTGATCTTCTATGCAGTTGTTTCTTGTCATTTCCATTTCAGCTTATGTTGCATCTTGCACAACGTTTTGTTTTACTGAAAGCCCACAAACAAAAAGAAAAAATACACCCCCAAAACACCCCTAAAACCTATTTACTTAATACTAACACACAAAACTATGTACATCTTCAAATATTGAAGTTTTACCCTCCTAACAGGAACTGTCCCAAAATGAAGCCAAGCTCAAAAACTTGGGAAAACATAAATGGAAGGATATCCATGCTAAGATGCATGGTACAGCCTGTGCTTCTACTAAGTACTGTCTTGTTTTTTTCGTATCTTTATTGCTCTCCCAGATTGGGAAAACACTTGAATGCTTTCAGAAAACATTATATCCTAGCCATTGAAAGAAGCATTCTATTTTATTGCTCTTTATCAGATTGTTTCCATGGAAGCATGAGAACCAGATACAGAGTTGTTTTGACAAATGTTTATTTATTTGCTAGAGAATTGCTTTATATATTCAATGTTCTTTTTATGTATTTGCTTTCTCTCAAAACTTGTTACTAAATCAAGCCAAGGGCTTTAATCCAATCCAGCCAGTAGCTTATTGATCCAGGGCTGCAAGGCTTTATGATGGACACACACACTGGCCTGTAGAGGCACATGGATCCCTCCCACTATTAGCATGGGTCTCTAACATAGGTCGTAGGCCAGGCCCTCAACCCATGCCTGTTTTTGGTGACATTAGTCAACACGACCAAATCACCTAGGGCCAATTTTTTACACTATAAAGTGGCTATCTCTGACATGGTACGAAGTCTGTGATCTGTGTTTTCCTATCTACAAGATATTGCACATTACAGTCGATGCTTAAAGCAATTGGTCTATGCAGTTCTTCCCCCGATATGTACAGCCTAGAATCTGTTATGCTACCCATGACTTCTTTTGACTAAGCTTCAGGTGGAAACACCCAGCATGCTTTTTTTTTGGGAATTGGGAAGAGCCCCACATAGACAAAGGAAGAATGTGCAAACTTCACATATGCATTGGCCAGAGATCAGGATCAAACCTTGTACCTTGAGCATGAGAGCTGAAGATCTTAACCATTATGCCAACTAAGTTGCCCCATGTTACACCACAATTTTTAAAATGTACAACAGGCATGACTTCAAAACAGCAGCCACTACACTCTGGTAGGAGACCTACAAAATGGCCATGGCTAGGCACCCAAGTAGTATTATCAGTAATATAAGATCTTCCTTTATTTGCTGTAAGAAGACCACCAGGAATGCCTTCTTGGTGACTCCTATGAGGGTTCCCATTGTAAGGTAGATGCCTATAACTATCTCACCAGGTCTTTTACTCATGTCACAGGCAAACCTCACTCTGGCAAGCAATACAGTTACCACTAAAGTGACCTGCAGACTTGTCATCCATACCTTCTTAGTAGATGAGAAGAAGATGGCAGAGGGAAGGTGTCTGATTTGTTCTGCAATTATGATGTCCATTTCTTTCTATACAGTTTTTGTTATCCTACTACTTTGAATTGTAGTAATTGTTTCTCTCTTATTCATAATCCAGGAGACTATTTCAAAGACTAGCCTAATGTAACACAGGAGGATGTCTCACCTTTCCAGGTGCTGGGGTGAGTATGCCAGTTCATTATCATATATGCAGAGGAGTAGTTATCCCTTTCTCACTACTTTTGAATGTGTTAACCTCACAGCAATACAGACATATCTCACAGGTTACAGCCAGGAAATGTTGTACACTTTATCTTTGATGATAATCTAACATGTATTTTAGGCACTGTATAACACTTTAGCAGTCAGGTAATATGTGCTGCTACCAGCTGGATGTATGTCACAGTTACAGTACATAAAGCATGGTAAAAGCCACTGGAGCATATTCCCAAATAGTTAAAGTACTAAAGTACTGTATAGGCATACTACAGGGAGCACAGCGCATATTCCCAAATAGTTAAAGTACTAAAGTACTGTATAGGCATACTACAGGGAGCACAGCGGAGACTCGTACAGGTGGTGCAGTTACTATATCCTTCATTATTTCATTTGCTTAGTATACATAGATTGCAGTAGTCAGCATACATCCAGAATGTATACTGCTCACCTGTGCATCTCATAAGTAATTTAGGATGTTGTATCACATTATTACTCTATTTCATTTGATGTCTGCATTTTTATCCCCTCCCTTTTTATTACTATTCTTTGTTTTTAATTCATTTGTTTGTGTGTTATGTTGTTTCTCTCCTTTTATTTTGCATTTCTATACAGTAGCTGGTACAGTAGTGGCTATGAATTTGGGGTACACCACCAGCTCTCACCATGTTACTCTTCCAAGGACATCACGGCCTGTACTTGATGGTGGCCACCTCTCCATTACCTTCCCAGGGTGAAGATGATAGGCATTCTTCCCCTACACCTGGTGGGGCTTCATTGGCTGGAAGCACTTTTTGTTTCTGTCAGGGTGACAGGCAGCAAAACTGACACAAAAATTTCAGTTTGTATACCAGAATCGGTACAGAGCTCATTTCATCCAGACATTCAAGTAGCACATGATTCGT
Organism: Protopterus annectens; assembly: GCF_019279795.1. Taxonomy (NCBI): domain Eukaryota; kingdom Metazoa; phylum Chordata; order Ceratodontiformes; family Protopteridae; genus Protopterus; species Protopterus annectens. The sequence continues at coordinate 1,498,052,839 of NC_056732.1, read as the reverse complement.
AAAGAGGATAACGCACCACCCAGAAAATGCAAGAATGGGAATGGCATGCTTAGAACACAACTGTTACTAGAGAGGGAATAGGAGAAGACCGGCAGCACGCAGCAAGGGCAGTGTCATACACGATAAATGATGCCAAAAAGACTCCAGTGTACTGGAGCTATACAACAATTAAACATTAAACACACCACACAGAATATTACCAAAACTGGGCAACATGTTGCAGGGACCTACAACTCATGAGTAATTACATCACTGTACGGCCACATAAATGCCTTCTGACAACCTCACCTACCCCATCCCTTTGTGGTATAAATTTTGTGACCAACAGTAGCTGGTCTAGAGCACACCAGATTTCACATTCTCAGTTAATTAGATCCACACCTGCACATTCACCTCTAGGCTGTACCACATCTACATATATTATCTACACTAAACTTGCTCTCACTGGAAAAAAATGGCAAGGACATCTTGCTGTACCCAGAAGTTAGTGCAGCCCCGACACAATTATAGAACCAATCCAAACTTTATTAGTTTATTATTTATTGTTTAAAAAGAAACTTGCTCTCCTTACACGTGAAAGACTTTCATGTGTATTACCACTACTTATGAGCAGCATTCTACATACAAAATATGCACAAAAATCTTCCACCGTTTCCTTGAGTTTACAGCATTCAGTTTTCTATAACTCACTCTCATGAGAATGTTAGAAATTTTCCCAAGCTACTTACTCCTCAGTAAGGGAGAGGCATCTGTAAAATCACACAGTTGTACCTGAATGCATCCCCTGCAACATAACACCACCAAAGCTACTCTTTTAGTAAAAGACTGCATGCGTAACATTTTTACTGTATGCCCAAACATAAACTGTCCCGTGTACAAGAATATTCCTCAGCATTCTGAAGAAAATCTTTGTTAGAAATGCTCTTCTAAGGGTAAAAGATGCAAACAACATTCAAAGATGGCAACATACTTTCTGCATAATTTGTGAATTACCAGTCTAAATTTGAAAGATTCAAGCTGAATTTTAAAATATAAAATGTTCCTTTCTGCAGTTCAACATTATTGTAATGCACAAAATGTCTGTGGGTGCTCATCATGAGTCTGCCTTGTAGTAAGAAAAGTATCCCACGTATCTGCTGAATAATGTCCAACAGATTAATAAAGCCAGGGCTTTAATTATTTGAGTACAGAATCACATAAACTCACAGCAATGCCAGCAGTTTTAAGGTGCCCTCTGCTATAACTGCATCATTAGCCTATTTTTTGGCTCCTAGCCCTCTGTAACCATAGCAACACTCACTAGTTGAATGATATTTGGACAACACAGCAGGGCCTGTCAATGCTGACCACTGTTTGTGTGGTTTTGCTGATGAAAGACTGGATTTGAAAAGCAGCACATGGGCTGCTGCCTTTTTTTTTTTTCTCTTGGACAATCCATTGTGGCAATACTTTAATGAGATATCACATGATGTTTTAGTAATCTCATATTCACCAACCTGTATAAAAATGACGAAAACCCCAAGCTAGGAAAAGTAACACACATGCACACAAACTGAAATAATTTTGTCAGCGAAGATAACTGAAATTCCTTTCTCAGAGGAACGCCTGTACACCCCAGGGTCCTTTTCTAAGTGAAATAGAAATCTGACCAGTCTGAGATGTAATACTTCTGTTTTAAAGGCAAAGACATTTGCTGCTCATGTACTTAAAAGTTCCAAAGAAATTTCTTCTTAGTGGCGAACAGTACTTCAACCCAGAGCAAAATACTTACAAGGGAAAACAAGTTCCTTCAGAATCTGGATGGCACTGTTCTCAGAATTTGTGTGATCTGTGTTTACTTCCATAATGCATTTATAATAGATATATGAGCACATTAACCTAATGATTCATTTTTTATAAAGTCATGCTTCTGTTATATGTTCTGAATTACATAATTTTTTTGAGCACAGCTAATAAAACAAACGTCTCTTTTAAAACTTTCCAAGAAAGTCTCCAAAACTATGTTCTGATTGAGAATAATAAAGGTATGGCTAAGTATCCTGTAAAATAAGACTAGAAAGGTACATAGCCAGTTTCCTAGGAATAAAAGCCTAATCTACATAAACATTTAGGCAAGAAGCCCTGGGGAAACTGAAATTTGACATGGGAGGGAATTTTACCCTAATGATAAAGGAAGCATTCTGCAATAAAGGAATATCTTCTCCATTTAAGAACACTCTAGTTCTGAAGAGAGGGTGAACTTAATAAGGACAAGCTGCCATGGGAGCAATATAATGGAAAACTCACTTTGCATTTCTAACAGATACATTTAAGTCATGTATATGTATTTTCTAGGTCAAATTTAGAGATATTTGCACAGGGTGGCACAAAGGACATGCCAAAGTACTAAAGGACCCTAAACACATAAAGCAGTGAAATGGAACCACCAGAAAGCATATAACATACCACAAAGGACAGTGTGGGAACTGAATTAACAATCCATAGCACGATGAATCGGTAGAGATAGGGATGATTTTGTTGGATGCTATCAAGGAAAGCACCGAACACACAGTTCTGAATAACACTGGACCATAGGAGGTTACTAGGCTATCGACCTGGCAGTCATTTCAGGCCTAGCCATTTCATCCCAATGTAATACCATAGAAAATCTAGTCAATACCCAGGATTGTATTTATCAATGACTGCCCATGTCCAGGAGGGATGTGGGTGCTATAGTAAGAATTTACTGTTCCACATCCACTCTTCCAGGTTCGTTTTGAACAGTGTCACAAAGATGCTCTGCATCACATGAATTGGTAGCCTATTCCAAAGGTGCGGCAGTCACTGGGAAATAATTCTGTCCCTCGAGCACGTCCAATTCAAGTCACAAACCATATTCAGGTCCCTGTACCAAGTAGCTCTAGTCTTGTTTGATTTATGAATGTGCAGCAAATTCATTAGGATTGGGTCAGAGACTGCTCTGTAAGCTAGGCATAAGTCTTCCCTAAGAAGTCTATATGATACTAAGTATAGTGACAGGGACTTTAGTAGGTCTGCGTAAGGCACGTGCTGGAGTCCCTTGATCTTCTTAGTTAGAAACTTCTGAGGTCTCTCCAGTTGCTGCAGGTGCTTTGTATGGTAAATGCTGAAAGGGGCATTATACTCAATTATGGGCCTAATTAGTGACGAGTATAAAGGGGTTATAAAGAATAGTTGTGTAAAATCTTACCAAAACCATACATGTTCATAGGTTCATAGGTAGGTACTAGGCTATTGGCCCTAGGGCCTATTTAAGACTAGCCAAAGGTACCCTGGCTTTCGCCACCCAAGAAAATTATTTTCCTGTGCCACTGTTGAGCAGAGCCACAGAAGTGATCCCCGGGGTGAATTTCCTATCTCCCATCCAATCATCAAGATTTTTCTTGAAGAGCGCTACTGAGAAGCTTTGTTTGATATAGATAGGTAGTTTGTTCCAGAGTATGGGAAGTCTCTGGGACAGGAATCTATCCCTCCAGCATGTTCTGTTTATTGCGGTGACAAGGTTTACGTCCCTAGACCGTGTAGCTCGTAGGGATTGGGATTTCTGTAAGTGGAGCATGCCTAAAAGCTCTGGGTTTTGACATAGCTTTGTGTGTTAGGCAGAGATCACCTCTGAGTAGTCGATGTGCAACGGAGTAAAGCTGCAGTTTTTTTGAGACGGTCTGCATAGGGCATCTGTTTGAGGCCGGTAATCCTCTTTGTGCGGTATTTCTGTGGCCTTTCCAGTTGTTGTAGATGTCTTGTGAGGTACATACCAAAAGGGGCATTGTACTCTATAATGGGTCTAATGAGTGACGAGTAGAGGGGAACAATGACCTCTTTTTTCCTGGATGAGAAACCTTTTGTGATGAGGTGTGCCACGTAGAAGGATTTCCTGACTACTGTGGTGATGTGATTATCTCTTCCATGTTGCAGTATTCTAGGGGTGGGATCATGCTCTCAGGCGACTCATACGTCTGCTCCTATACAAAAACTTCAGCTTGGCTGTTGCAGTGTGCATGGGACAGCACACATAGAGCCATAAACCAGGGGCCTTAAATGTGATGTCTGCACATAAATCCTTAGAACTTGAAGGTCAGCAGGCAGAGAAGAAGGCCGAGCAGGAGGAATGCCAGTTGTTTCCAGGTGTGTGACTTGGAGACCTACTGTAACTTAGGTAGTACAGGTAAGGAATAGGACCTGGGGGGATTAGTGGGTGGGAAGGAATACTGCAACATGGAAGAGAAGGACATTTATGATTAAAGTAAGATTTTACACAACTATTCAATGTCTTTCTATTCTTATGTTGCAGTATTCTAGGTGTGGGAGTGTACCACAGCTTATGTGGATGAGAGGATGGTGGTAGATGAAGAGGGTTCTACAAGACCTGCAGGATTGCCATGGCAAATCCTCTCCTAGCTCTGCAAACTTGGTCCAGTTTGTAATGCTTGGTGAAAGTGTGGATAGTGGCCCAAGTGGCTGCTTCCAAAATGAATGCTGTGCCTAGGCCCTTCATGAATTCCCTTGAGGCAGCCACAGCTCTAGTGGAATAGTGGAATGGGCCTTGATTCCCCCTAGGGGTTCTTTTCCATGGTGGGAGTAGCAGAAGCAAATAGCTTTCCTGATCCAGCATACGATGGTTTGCTTGGAGACTGCCTTGCCCAGGGCTTTTGGGTGGAAGGAGACAAAGAGCTGGTTAGTCTTCCTGATGGTCTTGGTTTTGTCCAGGTAAAACCTAAGTTGTCTGTGCACATTAAGGGAGTGCAGTATCATCTCCCCTTTGTTAGAGGGTGAGGGGAAGAAAGTGGGTAGATGAATGGATTGGTTAAGAGACAGGTCATTGACCACCTTAGGCATAAAGGAGGAGTTGGTTCGCAGGGACACCCTGTCTTTGTGGAAGACGGTGTAGGGGGGACAGGCCATTAAGGCCTGCAATTCTGACACTCTTCTGGCTGATGTGATGGCCACCAGCAGGACCGTCTTCCATGTGCACATGTGTAAAGAAGAAGGCCCAGCCGGTTCAAAGGGGTGCTGAGTTAATTTCTCTAAGATGTAGTTAAGGTCCCAAGGCGGGGGGATAGGTTTGCTAGGTGGTTTCATGTGCAAGACCCCTTTAAGGAAGAGCTTTACATTGAGCCTGGCAAGCAAGGGGAGTTCCAGGGGCAGGCAGTCTGATATGGCAGAGAGGAGTACTTTTACAGAAGAATAAGAAAGTCCACTCTTTATCAACTGACACATGTAGTTTAGAACCAGGGGAACCTCAGTGGAGCTGGGATCCCTTCCCTTGTTCAGACACCCTTTTGCAAATCTTTCCCACTTAGCCAGGTAAGATTTTCTGATGGTAGGTTTCCTTGCCTCCCTTAGGACTGAAAGCACGTACTCTGAGTAGTGGTGTCTAAAAGGGATCAAAAGTTATCATCCAGAGAGTCAGAGACAACATCTGTAAGTGTGGATGCAGGAGAGTTCCTTTGTTTTGTGTCAGTAGGTCCACCTTGTAGGCTAACTTGAAGTGATTGCCCTTGGCTAGTTTGTGAAGTAGGGGGAACCAGTGCTGCCTTGGCCAGTAGGGAGTCAATAACAATATTTTGGTTTGTCCTTCTGAATTTTCAGGAGGACTTTCTGAATCAGTGGGAATGGGGGGAAGGTATAACAGAACTTCCCCTCCCAAAGGAAGCTGAAAGCATCCACTCTCCATGCTAGAGGGGAGTGGGTTTTTGAGCAGAAGTTCTGCAACTGCCTGTTCTGGGGGGAGGCAAACAGGTTTATTTGTGGGGCACCCCACCAGTGGACTATGTCTAAGAAGACCTCCCTGCTCAGCATCCATTCGTCCTGAGGCGAGGAGGTCCTGCTCAAGAGATCTGCTTGGTGGTTGTCCTGTGAGGGGATGTAGGCCGCTTGCAGGACTAAGTTGAGATGACAGGCTAAGTCCCATATCAGCAGGGACAGACTGCACAGCTGATAGGCCTTTATTACTCCCTGCTTGTTGAGGTGCCACATCACCGTAGTGTTGTCGGTGACAATCTGGAGCACCCCTGGAACCAGAAGAGAGGTGAAGGTCTTTAGAGCTAAGAAGACTGCTGTCATTTCCCTGATATTGATGTGTTTGGCCTGAATAGAGGGATGCCACTTTTCCTGAATCCTGTAAGAGGCCAGAGTTGCTCCCCAACCTGAATCTGAGGCATCTGTATGCATTACTTGGGTTGGGGTGGGTAGTTGTAGTGGGAGTCCTGGGTTCAGTTGCACTTGCTGGATCCACCAACTGATTTCTGTTTTCAGACAGGGAAGGAGGGGGATGCCCTGTTCTAGAGGATGAAGTTGTTGCGACTAGGTGTTCTTCAGGAACAACTGTAACTTGCGCATGTGCATTCTTGCCAGTGGTAGCATGGGGATGGTCATTGCCGTTAAACCCAGGAGATGAAGAAATTGCCTTGCCGTCACCTTTTGGGATAGTAGAGCTTCCTGGAAATGGGAAGTCAAAGAAAGAACCTTGTCCTGCCGTAGAAAGGCCTTCACTGTGTCTGTTCTGATTCTGCAGCCTAGGAAACTTTTGTCCTGGCTTGGGATCAGAGAGGATTTGGGGAGATTGATGGTGAATCCTAGGTTCTGCAGAAGGGACATGGTGAAATGTAGATGCTTCAAAAGAGCATCCCTGGACTCTGCCAGTATCAGGATGTCATCCAGATAAGGGTTAATCTGTATACCCTGAGTTCTGCAGAAGGCAATGGCTGGAGCAAGGCACTTTGTAAAGACTCAGGGGGCCGTGGATAAACCAAAGGCCAAGGCAGTAAATTGGAAATGAGAGGCAGGTCCAGAGAAACGCAGGAATTGTCTGTGGGAATTCCGGATGGGTATGTGTAGATAGGCCTCCTTTAGGTCCAGGGTGGCCATGAGGGCCTTGGCTGGAATGAGGGGCAGCAGAGTGGAAGAGAGAGCATTTTGAAAGATGGTACCTGAAGATGGAGGTTTAGGAAGGACAGGTCTAAGATGGGTCTCCAGGGACCGTCTTTTTTGGGGACCACGAAGAGGCGGGAGTAAAACCCCTTCCCTTCTTGTCCTGGAGGGACAGGTTCTATTGTGCCTAATTTTTAAGATCTGCCAGAACGTGTGGCATGAGATGGGCCTGGTTTTTGGGGATGAGAGGAATGCCTCTTCTGGGTGGCTTCTCTTTCTAGGACAGGAAGTACCTTTTTTGAATAATGTTTAAGACCCATTGGTCTGAAGTGATGGACTGCCAAAGGGAAAGACAGTGAGAAAAGCGGGCTGAAAGGGGAAGGTGAGTAAGGCAATCACGCATTACTGGGGCCTCCTCTGTGCTGAAAGGGCTGTCTGGGTTGATGAGGTGGAACAGAGGATCTGGAGTTGGTAGGTCTTCTAGCCCCTGTCCTGGACCTAGAAGAGGAGGAGGGCTGAGGAGTACGTATCACAAGGGTGACCTTAGCAGGGTAGTTTCTATAATACTTGGAGACAGGTGACACCAGCAGGTGCTTGATGTCCAGCAGTTCTTTGCTTTTTTCTTGTAGATTTTTAAAAAGGTCAGCAGATTGTTTGCCGAGAAGCACATTGTGGTCCAGAGGGGCATCCAAGATCTTAGACTTGAAATCCTCAGGGAGGTTCTGGAGTCTTAGCCTTGAGTACCTCCTGGGGGCTGAAACAGATGCTGCAGACCTGGCAGATGCTTCTGCAGCATCATAGCTGCATCTGATGGAATGCCTGGCTACCTGTTGTGCCAAGGAAAGTTTGGCTGAGATGTCCGTCTTGATGGCTGGAGAGACCAAGTCTGATGCATACTTTGTCATGTGGGTCTGATAATTTATGTCTCTGAAAGTCAAAGTTGAAGAAGTGTATACCTTCTTCCCCATCCTATCCATGTACTTGCTGTCTTTGTCAGTGGGCAGTAGGGAGGCAGAGGGCAGCAGTCTAAATTGCAAATCTGCAATGGTGGCAATAACAGCTTGGTTCACCAAGGGTGGTTTGACCAGGAATTTTTGGTCCTCTGGTACTTTGTAGAAGTGGTCAGGACATTTAGGGGCCAGAGGCTGGGAGTCAGGAGCTTTGGAAGCAGCACTGAAGGCATCCAAGTAAGCAGGCAAAACAGGAGGAACTGCTGAAGGGGAGGGGGATACCACTTACAGCAGCTCAAAGTACCTTTTTTGGGTGTCTGTCATTTGGGACATATCCCATTTAAAGTAATCCTTCATCTTGGTGATGGTCTCACTAAAAGTAATGTCCTCAGGGGGAGAATCCCCTTCCACAGATTCCTCATCAGGAGAGTAATATTCCTGGGGGGAGGCAATCTGGAAAGAATAAGAAATGGACTCTTCTGAGGGTGAAAAGGAAGAATCATGTTCTTCTTCCCTGACTTGAGGGGTCGTGGATGGGAGGGAAGAAGCACAGGTAGGCCTAGGGCTCAGAAGAGGCAGGGTGGAGGTGGCTGAGGCTGAAGGCCAGAGGGCCATAAAGGCCTGCATGACGGAAGAGGTGAAGGCCTGCCAATCCGGTGTGACTTCTGAAGAGGTGGAGGTATGTTTAGTTTTTTGCTTCTTTTTGGCTGGGGTGAAGTAGAGAGAGGCCTGGTGTCGGGTTTGGACAGTAACACATCAGAAGTCTGATTCCTGCTGGAGGTACCAATGAAACTGGTTCCCCCTTGACATTGACAGTTGTCGATGTCTGGATAAGCTCCATGGATGTGCCGGTCTTGGCTGTGAAACGGCTTCCACGAGGGATGTGACTGCAGTCGACGTATCCTCGAGGCGCACCTCAACCCCTAGAATGGCAGTTGGTGGTGCGTCAGGAAGTGGAGCGGCAGGCGAAGAAGGCCTAGGAAACTTGGACTTCTTGTGTGAGGATTCAGTTGCAGCCTCCGATGTAGGACCCATCCTACGGGCTAACCACTTAAGGCACTGATTCTCCAGGTAGATGTTTAACACGGCTAGATGGCTGTGCAAGGTCTTGGACACAAACGATTAACAAATAGCGCAGGAGGAGTGATCGGGTTCCTGGTCTAGGCAAAAACACACCTGCCATGGGCTTCTTTATGGTATCTGGTGCCCACATTGGCACTTTCCCTTTTTCCCTGACATCAGCTAAAGGCTACAACAACCAAGCGTTAGCAAGAACAATTGTAACAAATAATAAAATTAGAAACCCAACAGGTTACTTATCTTAGAATGCGACGTCTGTGGAGAAGTGATCATACGATGCGAATGTTGTCTGCGGCTGAAAAGTTCTGAGGATTGTGCGTGCAGATGTCACATTTAAAGCCCCTGGTTTATGGCCCTACGTGTGACATCCTATGCACACTGCAACAGCCAACCTGAAGCTTTTGTATAGGAGCCGACATATGAGTCGCCTGAGGGCATGCAATCCCACACCTAGAATACTGCAACATAGGAATAGAAGGACATCCTTCTTTGCTATAGAGGTGATGCCTTTCCTAATCAAGTCTGCTACGTAGAAAGCTTTTCGTACTGCAGTAGACACATTGTGGTCAAAGTTGAAGTTGCAGTCTACTTCTGATCCCAGATCTCTTACCACTTCATACGTACACAAGGTATTGTTGTTAATTTGATAGTGTGAAGGGACACTGTTTTCCCTGAAGGGAATGATGATGCAGTTCTTTGCATTCAGTTTGAGACTGTGACTAAGACACCAGTCGTTTGCCTGCATAAGACCCTCATGAAGTATACTGACATCATCTGGGGAGTCAATAATTGCACCCAGTTTGCAGTCGTCCGCAAACATGGTCAGCCACAGCCCCTTAGTTGGGTCTATATTAGATCACCGAATGCTTAAAAAAGTGAACAGTGATTAATCGACCCTATGTAAGTGAAAGCTTACAATGCTGAAGTGTCAGAACAGCAATTTTTTTCCAAGGGAAAAAAAAATTGCTGTTCCAACAAAAAAATAAAAAACAATTTCAAACATTACATTAAGTGGGGGGCTTTGCCCCCACACCCCTCGATGTGGAGGGCTGCGCCCCCACCACACCCACCCTTACTTGAATATACCAACTCCGTAAACCGCACTACAGTGCCAAAAACAGCAAAGTACCGAAGTAGCCAAGCAAATTCTTTCCCAGGGAAAGAATTCGCTTAACAGCCGCTTCGATATTTTGTGTTTTCAGCCTTTTATGTTCGACCAAAATGCATTTGAAAGAATGCTTCTTCGGTCTTGTAATATAGATCCCCTTAGTTTTGACCTGAACTTCTGGGAAGTATACACCAAACAGTAGGGGGGCTGGCACTAACCTTTGTGGCACCCCACTGGTGACAGGTCTGCTGGATGATGTGGAATCATACACTTTGGTAGTGTATGACTAGTTTGTGAGCCATCTTATAACAAAAGCGTTTACATTCAGTTTGCTAAGTTTATCATAATGTCTGAGTGTGGGTTTGTGTCAAAGGCTTTTGCCAAGTCGAAGTATACTGTGTGCAGAGATTTGCCCTCGTCAATGGCCCTGGTCTCATTTTTGAAGAAATCCACCAAGTTTAACAGGTAGGAGCTGCCCTTTGTTTGTGTCTTTCGGCTTTTTCCCGGTTAGGGGTCGCCACAGCGGAACTCCGGTCCGCTAATGATTGCAGCTGGTCAGACTTATGGGTCTATAATTCCTTGGGTCTGTTGCTAAACCAGCTTTGTGGAGGGGAATAACTGTTGCTGTTCTCCATTCCACAGGAACAAATCCAGTGGTTAGGCTGTAATTGAATAGGGTACTTAATGGTGATGCTAGTTCATGCTTTAATTTGTTTAGAAGACAGCCTGGGATGGCATCTGGTCCCATAGAGGCTGTGTTTTTTACCTTAGCTAAGACTTTAACAACCTGCTCTTCTGATATGTAGGGTGGGGGTGTTGGGGGCGAGGTTTGTGATAAGTTTGGAGGGGATAAGGGAGTGAAATTATCACCATATCTGTCTACTAGCAGGTTTGCTATCTCTGCAGGAGGTATGTGATACCATTAGTCACTAGTTTGGCACATGCTTGGGTCCTACCTTTTAAGCTACGTACATAGTTGTAAAAGGCCTTATAATTATCCTTGGCTGTGACTGCAAAGTTTTTCTCAAATTTTCACTTAGAGGATTTGACATGTTGTCTGTCTTATGTGCCTGTTGAGGCTGAGAAGGGTGCTTTTGACTGTTGGGACCTCACTTTAGTTTTCTTAGACAGCAACTTTTTGTGTTTATTGTAAAGTTTGTTGATGCTGGATGTCCACCAGGGTGGCTTTTTTTCAATATGGAATAGCCAAGTGTATACACATATACAAGTGACTGTACAGGGCTTTAGTGTAAGCTCTGGTGTAGTTACCACCTCCAGCTGGGGTGGGGCTTGGAATGCATTTATACCTTCCCCTACAAGGGTATAGTTGGTAAAAATTTTACTCTGACTTCCGCCTTTGTGAGTTCTGGTGTTAGTGCCAGCTCAAAGGTGTCTGATTTGTGTCACATTTAATTGATGAAGGTCTGACAGTTACGGTGGTGCATGTGTTTGTCATGTAGTATCTAGTATGTTTGTTCCTCTTGTTGGGGATTAAACAATTTGCTCTAGGGCATTTGAGTTAAAGTCAAGGAACTTTTGCACTGATGAGTTAGGGCTAGAGTAGACTTCCCAGTTGATGGTGGGTTAATTGAAATCCCCCCATGACCAGAGTGTTTCACAATATTTGGATTGACTCCACTTTGGACAAGCAGCCCTCATGCGCATCGTGATCCATGGAGGGGGATATATAACTAGCTATGACTTGAATGTGTGTCTTACCCACAATAATCTGAACATGGAGTAACTTCTTGGTGTAGCCCAGTCTAACTAGTCAGGAGGTGAATTTATATAAATAGAAACACTGCCTCCTTTGGTTCTCACACATTTATTTTATGGTCTTAAAGTGTGGAAGGCACTACAGCCTTGCAAAGACGGGGTACTCTCCGAGGCCTTGAACCAGGTTTCTGTCACTGTACAGACATATACATCCTTCCAGTGATAGAAATGCTTCCAGGTTGTGCAGTTTTTGGTTTAAGCTCCTAGTGTTTAGCAGCATAACCCTTATTTTGTTATGGCTGGCAATTTCCACATTGGGAATTTTGTTTTTGAGACCTTGCCTAAAAAAAGCACAATGGGGGAGGCAAGAGCCTTTGCCAGTAGCTGAAAGCCTAGTCATACCAGGTGTAAACTGTCTCTGGCAAAGCAGCGAGGTTTCTACTATGTCACCCCAGGCTGACAGAAACTGTATCCCCTTTGAATAACACCAAAAACTAAGCCAATTATTCAGACCGATCATTTTTTGTTTATACTGTGGCACCATTCAAGGTGACGGTACTATGCTGCTCAATGCTAGGGACATACCTGCCTGGGACACAGAGCTCAATCATATCTCTCTTCATATAGTCCAGCGAGGTACGTCTCAGGTCATTCACTCATACATGAGCTACGACAGAGTCATAATGGTACTTGTTTGCAAGAGACCTCTGTGCATACATGATCTGATTAATCCTGGCACCGAACAGGCAGGTGTCCGTGACTTTCTCCTTATCTAACCTGGTGAGTGGGACATCCATGTGACTCACTATGGAGTCTACAATGACAAGAACATTTGTTTTTAGAGTGTTACGCCTTATGGGTTTAGTAAGTGAGACACTGGTGCTGCTATGTGTCTTGGGTGCTGTGGGAACTGTGTTAGTTGTAGCAGTCTTGTGTTTTGGAGGTCTCTGGTGTTTCGTTAAGTTTTTTTTTTAGACAACCTCCGTGTATGTTGATTTATGTGTTGGATACATACTATGTGTATGGCTAGTGGTACTATGTGCATGAGTAGTGGTGGGTGAGTTGGCAATCTCTTCAGTGTTACTGTTTTGAGTGGGACAGCAGGGATTCAAGATCGTTGGTGTAGATACATGTCTCCCACTCTGTACTACAGTGAGTTATTAGTACAGGATTGTCAGTATACATGAGGCATTTGTTACACTGCCTCAGGAGACCCAGGTTAACAAGGCTGGCGGGAGAAACAAGGGTAGTCTAACTGTCCATAACGCTATGTTTGAAGAACTGTTATCACAAAGGAGGTGCTTTCAGGATTGATCTAGGAGGTTATACAAACTCACCACAAAACAATACAATAACTCTTTTTCCACCAAAGGTAGATGTTAAAGTAAACAAGTAGATGTTGAAGGTGGAGGAAGAGTAATTGTATTGTTTTGTGGTGACTTTCTGTAACCTCCGATTTGGTGGTGGACATTAGTTCTTGATCTAGGAGGTGCTTTGTAGATGGATATTTCTGCTGGGGCTTAAGCTGGAGGTTTAATAGATCACAGCTCACTAGCAATACTTCTTAGACCACAGCTGTACTAAAGATAAGGAATACGCTAATGTACTACAGCTACATCTAAGGGAAAAAAATGTCGAAATTATATGTCCAGCTATGGTGCCTAATTACTCGGCAGTGCTCGGTGTTGTGCGATGCACAAACAAGCAGAAACCAGCTCAAAACAGGGCTTAAAGACCAAAACCTAAAAACTAAAAAAAAAAAAAAACTTTTAAAAAACTCAAAAGAACCAATGAGGGTGCTTACTCCATGCCCTAGACCAATCATTCTTCACCAGACAGGTTTCAATCAGCACACTTCTCTCAAACATGTGCAGAAGGGCCCCTTCCATGCAAAGATGGCTTGGAAAATGTGCTCAGAATACAACAAGCACTACAAACAGACCCAGATGCAGCAAAGCTGTGTCTGGACAATGCTACAGCTACTAGCTACACTAACTTACCTAAAAAGAAAGGAAGCACATGTCCAGAACTAGTTACCATAAACCACAGAATTAGGAAAATAATACAGGAAAAGGCAGGCTGTCCATAAATGATGGCAGCATGCAATAAAAATCCTTTGGATCAAAGAAACACTTAACACACAGCAGAAATCAATGACACATCTGAAGAACCTAGAAAGAATAAGGAACCCAACAAATGAAATACAGACACATGCAGCTGCAAGCAATTTTACTTAAACTCTGTTGTTGTATATGCATACAAACATCTCAAACCTTGCTTTCATGAAAATAAAGTAAAAGAAAAAGTATGGAAGAAAGTACATAATAGCATATATGCATTACAACAAGCAATATGGAATATGAAGGCAAATACACGGAACCCAATCTCACTTACCCATAAATATTGAAGGAACAGGAAGTCCCTTGTTCCTTCAAGGCCAAAACACAAAACAAACATACAAAACTACATATCCACAACACAGTATCCTAGCACAGGTACAATTCAAGAGCAAAATGAGATGCATCACATACCACTAGCAACACTGCCACATGGCTAACTACCAACACCCTCAAACAGCCAAACAAGACAAGCCCAGACAAAGACAGGAAAAAGAACAATAGCAAATCCCCAGGGAATAGAGATGCTACCATTGTGTGTAGTATGCACTGATCACAGTAAACATGGAATGCCACACACTACACACACACACACACACACACACACACACGCTCACACGCACACACACACACACACACATATATATATATATATATATATATATATATATATACATATATATATATATATATATATATGTATGTATATATATATATATATATATATATATGTTTATTTATATATATATATATATATATATATATATATATATAGTTCCCCTTTAGAAGGTCGAATGGCTGAAATCTCGAAATGCATACGGTCGAGACCATATGCTTGAAATTTCAGAAGCTCGACCTTCTGAATGGAGACCGGGATACAGTGCAGACTGGGAGATTTCCCTTTCTGCGCTGTAGTGCGATCTCGGAGTTAGAATAAATAAGTAGCTGGGGGTGGTGGGGGTGCAGGGGGCTTGCCCCCCCTGCAGAAACATTGTTTTGTTGTTTTTTTTTTTTAGTTCCCTTTCAGAAGGTCGAGCTTCTGAAATTCGAGCATATTGCTTCGGCCATAAGAATTTCAAGATTTCAGCCGTTCGACCTTCTAAAGGGGAACCATACACATGCGCGCACACGCACACACACACACACACACACACACATATATATATATATATATATATATATATATATATTGTAGGGATATGGCATTTCTGGGTAATGGGGCTTGTTGGTTTAGGGTTATGATTCCCAGCTTGGGTATTGAGAGAGTCAAATCCCAGAAAACTTCTTTTTTTTAGTATGGCAGTTATCACAGAGAATTAAGGCTATGTTAATGTGCTGCTTTCTATAATCCTAGGGCTTGATCCCCTCAGCCTCCATTTGCCAACTGTGCGACTGCAAGGATATCACTTAACCCGACAGTGGTTTGAGAAAACTAGGCTGCTCAATGGTCTCCTGCACTGGTAATTCACAGTAACTGCCTAGTAACCACCTATGAACTTATGAACCCTTAGCTGTACTGGTACAGAGCTTTTTTCCATAATGCACAGAGTCCCATGATGGCATCTTGTGAAGCAAGACGAGCTATAAAGTTATGCAGACTCATCGGCCTTGAGCAGCACATGCACAGAAATGGTGAGCAGTAACATACAGAACTGCAGGCTGAGGACAGGTGCATAAACACCTGAATCAGTAGAACCTACAGTGATATGAAAACAGGTTCTTTCATGAGCAGCATGGGTGTTTTCCAAAGAGTGACACATCAGAGGAGCTAAGCAGTAACACTGTAAGAGGACTGGAACAGAAAGAACCAGGGAACAAGTCATACAGAACAAGGTTCATGTCGCCAAATTGGAGAACTAGAGTGACAGGAGTACTGCAGTGTTCCATGAGTGATACCTTACCCATCTTGTATGAAAAACATGGTACTAAAGGTAATACCCTGAACAGTCCAAAAGGAAGTGTGACAGTGGCATGGGTCACACCTTCGGGGATGCACATTAATAGCACATCATTTGCGGAAGTAATACATCATGTTACATCAGCACTGATCAGTCATGGACTCCCAGGCAAATAACCTGACAGCAAAATTCACACAAGTCCCTGCAACAGCTGATTTTTTTTTTTTTTTTTTTTTAATAATAAATAGTAAACTCTATGTATGCAACACAGTATGTGCCACTTGTGACACGGATATCACAATATGCACATGCCAAAATGTTCATCATGTGCAGCTGCTCAGACACATTAATAGCCTTAAGAACATCATCATTACAACTCACATGCCTGGACATTCATAAACGGCACTGCAAACACAACTTTAAACAGAAAACTGCACCAAGGCAATGTAGTTTCTATGTCAGTAACGCACTACAGTCCAGGAAGGAAAGGTATATCCATTTGCAGAATAGAACAGAAGCCTTTTTTTTTCCACAGCAGTCTTGTGAAGCAATACATACACTCAAGTGTATCATGTCATGAGTAAAGAAAAACCTTTCTAAAGCGATAACTATACAGAGGATGATATGTGACGACCATGTCATTTACGGTCATCAAGATATAAAACACATTTATTATAGGTGAAATATGTAAACAGCTAAAATTCATCTACAATGTAGGCATCTGTGTCCAAAAGAGTTTGGAAAAAAATGTCTGCTATGAATATGTGAATCTTAATAAATACAGATGACTCAGCTGTACCTGAATGGATCAAAACAAGGTCCTCACAAAAAAAAAAAAAAAAAAAGCCACCCTGGTGGACATCAAGCATAAATAGGTTATACAACAAGAGGGAACTGAGTCAGCAGAGGAAGGACACCATCCACAGCTTGAAAAAGCAAATTAGATATCTTGTAAAGTCCTCTAAGGCTAATTACATAGCTAAACTAGCATCCCTGGTTAAGGATAATCACAATGCATTCTTTAGATATGTCAGAAATCTAAAAGGGAAGGCCCAGCTTTGAGCCAAACTAGTAGTGGACGGTACCACTCATATTGACCCAGAGGACATCGCCAGCCTGCTAGCAGACAGATTTCACACAAACTTCACCACCCTGTCCCCACCAGACATCAGATACCCCAAAGCATACCTGTCACCAATCCTCTACCTAATATCTCCAAACAGCAGGTTATAACTGCACTCTCCAAGGCCAAAACATAGCGACTATGGGACCGGATAACATCCCAGGCTGCCTACTAAATGGTCTAAAACAGGACCCAACAAACCACTTGACACTCTCTTCAACCACAGTCTAAGTACTGGCTTGTCTCAGCCTAGTGGAAAACAGCAACAGTAACTCCTTTGCACAAAGGGGGTCCATCAACTGACCCTGGGAACTAAATACCCATAAGACTAACCAGCCTTTTCTGCAACGCCATGGACAGAATAATCATGGACCTTATCAACAAAGACATAGGTGACCTTCAAACTCTTGACTTGACCCAGTTTGGCTTCATTAAGGGTATATCATGCTTATTAAACCCGGTGGACTTCTTTGATAATGTTGCCAAAACCCTGGATGCAGGCAAAACAGTAAACACAGCCTATCTTGACTTAGCCAAAGCTTCTGACACAATCCCCCTAGTCAAGCATCATTGAGAAACTCACCCAGCTGGGAATTAACCTGTATGTCATCAGATGGGTAGTTAACCGGCTCACTGCCAGAAAGCATACAGTAAAAGTTGGAGATTCCGTCTCTACCAGCAGATGAGTTACCAGTGGTGTATCACAAGGGTCCAACAAGAGTCCACCAACAATGCTGACATACTATAAAAAGGACTTACACAGACAAATGACTGGTGCCAAAGCCATGGACTTAAACTAAATGCAAAAAAAACTTGTTATAATCCTTTCTGCAGAGGGGAAGTCCCTGCAAATTACAATATTAACAGTACCCCCTTAGCTCAAACCCAGTGGTGAGAAATTTGGGAACACAGGTTGATAGCAACCTTAACTTTGATCATCATGTGTCCACAGTGGCAAGGAAGACATTCTACATTGCATAACTCATAAGTAAGGGCTTTACATCCAGAGCTAAGGATGTTATAACTCCACTGTACTCATCCCTCATCAGACCACTAATAGAGTACAATGCTCCCTTCTGTATGTTCCTCACCAGACACCTGCAGCAGCTGGAGAGGCCTCAGAGGTTTCTCACCAAGTAAATTCAGGCCTGCAACACACCTACATGGACAGACTTAAGGCTCTTTCACTGTACTCTGTACCTTATAGGCTGCTGAGAGGCGAATTGTACCTGGCCTACAGAACAGTCTTGGACCCTGCCTTAATGGAAATTATGCACATCCACAAGTCAAATGGTACAAGATTCACTTGCTCTAGGGATTTTAACCTAGCTTGCAATATTAACAGGACATGCTGGAGAGACAGATATGTGTCCCAGAGATTGCCACTCCTCTGGAACAAACTCCAATTCATGTGCAACAGAGCTCCTCAATGACCCTATTTAAGTATAACTTAGACAGCTGGACAGGAGACCATAAATTTTCCCTGGAGGCGTCACCTATGCGCCTCTTGGATAAGGGCAGTCAATGTTGATCATAGACTCGTGCTGCAAATATAGACCATACAACTTGGTCAATAAGGGAACAACAAGGGTGTAACATGGCTAGGCTTATAAAGGCCCTAGGGCCAATAGCCTAGTAACCTCCTATAAACCTATGCATGTCTATTCAAACATAAACAGATGCTAACGACACAGCACTGCCTGTCACGGGCACATCTAATGTAGGCTGAACCAACAGTTCATGGAATACTAACCACATACCAAGTGACACCAACTGTGCTTTTGTGTGATGTGGAAAACTGTGGCATGTGATGACCACAGAATATTTTGCACATTCCACACCTACTGCCTACAGATCCCACCACAACAGACTGATAACACATTCCCTACGCCACAGACCTACAACTATGTACAATGTGGGAAAGGCACGTAATACAGACAGAAGTAACTACTGAATAATCAGTACAGATATGTCTGGCAAGAGGGTCTAAATAGTGCAGGTGAAAATAGCTAGGGTGTGCCCCTCCACTTCACCACCCAAAGCCAAATAGGTTATAACAGAACAAGAGAAAAGGGAATGCATGAAGCAAGTACAGGAATGAACACAAAATTATACTGACAGGAAAATGTTTAAAGTCATAGATGGTGGAGGAAGGAAAGCCTTTAGAATGGAAGGACAACTAGTCACGGGCCTATCTGTTAGCTATCAATGACAATATCACTGAAACGGGGGCAGATGACTGGAGAGAGCAGTCATCCAGGCAACAAAAGAACTTATTTGATTCCTTCCTCTACCATCATCTTTCTGCTAAGTAGTTTGCCAAGCTCTCCATACTAACCATTCCAAATGTTCACTCATCACCATCAACCCTCTCCAGCAGATATACAGACCAACTAGCAAGTTTCCCCCGACCCATCTCTGCTGTTCCCCTGCTTAGCTTAGGAAGTCTGCAGTGAAGCACTCACCGATGCAGAAAGACAGAAGACTTTTTGATATGCAGTACTATTATTAACTATACTGTTGGAAACTCCTGATGCTCTGTCTGCAGTGTGATTCTCAAGCAATCTGGAAATATATCGCTGATTGATAAGTATATTTCTTGGCATTTTAACCTTTCAGAGTTCTGCACTGTCTTAATTCTGCCTGACTGAATTATTTTATATGGGAATTGCTGATTGAAGGCACAGTGTCCGTCAGGCCAGTTATTTTTCATTAAGAAGGTTTGTGGTCTGCACTCTTGTGGAAGGAGAGGCTAGATTCTGCCCTTCTGAGCTGGGAATTTCTGGTTAAAGGCTAATTGTGCCTGCTTATCTGAACTGTTTCTTTCTGAAACTGGTGTGCCTTGCTTGCTGTAGCATAGACTAGATTAAGGCATCCTGAATCTAGTTTTGTTTGTATAGCTTGAGCACTAATCCAGGCCATCTCTTCTGGAGATGGCTCCCCTGCACCCTAGTGGCAGGAGTGTGCAGTTAGAACTTGTCTGATTGAAGGCTGCTGGAACAGGGCACAGTTTTGAGCTTTTTTACTGGTTAATTGGGTAATTTGTTTAAATCAGTTTGCTCGTTTTCTACTGTTATATAAAAATGCACTTTATTCATCTGCTTTTACTGTACTTGTGTTTCTTCCTACTTTATTTTGCTTTCGCTGCTTGTTCTTAAAAGTACTCAATTGCATTTATTCTGCTGCATTTATTACTACTTGTCAGTAGCCTGATTAAATTGTAACTGTTATCCTAAGCCTTTGGGTGAAGCACTTGGGCTTCAGACCAGTTGTTTTACATTAAGAAGGTTTGTCGTCTGCACTCTTGTGGCAGGAGAGGTAGCTTACATCCTTCTAAGCTGGGAGTTGCTGATTAAAGGCTTAGTGTCTGTTATTCTAAAAGTATATTATTTCTGGTTTAAGCACATGGGCTTTGGGCCAATAATTTTGCATTAAGAAGGTGTGGTCTGCACTCTTGTGGGAGGAAAGGGTAGATTCTGCCCTTCTGAGCTGGGAGTTTTTGGTTAAAGGCTTATTGTGCCTGCTTATTTGAACTGTTTCTTTCTGAAATTGGTATGCCTTGTTTGCTGTAGCATAGACTAAATTCAGACCTGCTGAATCTAGCTTTGTATGTATAACTTGAGCACTAATCCACACCATCTTTTTTTGGAGAAGGTTCCCCTGCACCCTAGTGGCAGGAGTGTGCAGTTAGAACTTGTCTGATTGAAGACTGCTGGAACGGGAATCAGTTTTTAGCTTTTTATTGGTTAATTTGTTTAAATCAGTTTGCTCATTTGCTACTGTTATATTTAAAAAAAAAAAAAATATATATATATATATATATACACACACACACACACACTTATGCATCACTGCTTAGCTAGGGTTAAACTATTCCCGGTGCCATAAAGTCTGCTCTTCAAATTTTCCCTTAGAACTATCTATTTTTTTAGTTTTAGCACTAAAATCTGTTTCTTTGAACTCAGCACTTGTTCAGAACTCGTAAGCACTAAATAAGCTACAAATTACTACAGCACTCAACTTTCCTCCACAGGGAAGTAAATAGTGTGGGAAGAAATAGCCAGGGAATTGTTATGGCTAGGCTTGTATAGGCCCTAGGGCTGATAGCCTAGTACCAACCTATGAACTTGTCTAGAGGAAAAAAGTTTTTAGTACTTAATAAATAAGCACCTATCCAGGCATGTCTAAGGATTAGCTCCCGGTGTTTTCTCCTGTCTACCTGATGAATCTTGGCATCTTGGGGCAATGCAATTGCCTCATGCACACAGACAACCCTCTCCTCCTACTACCCAACACTACAATCTGTGAGAGATACACTTATATAGCCAAACTGGAAGCAAAGCTCTCTTCACCCAAGACTGGACTGGACAGTCAAGAGGAGAAGATAAACACTTGCACCACACCACACTCATCACATAATCCCTCAAAACCTACACCACCAAAACACACACACATAGAAACACAAAACACACAACTACATTCGCGGAGCCCCTCAATAAAAATCTGCTCAAGCAACAGAGACCTCCAAAGCAGAAACGCAAGCAACCTCCACCCCCAAAACACAACCCAAATGACACATAGCCCACAAATTCAGTGTGCCACTCAACCATAGCCCATAAGGCATAACAATGTACCCAACACTCTAGTCATAAGGTGACTCTATAGTCAGGCACACTGATGTTCCACTCACCAGGCTAAACAATGAGAAAGTTACTGTCAGCTGCCTGTCGGGTGCCAGGATCTGCCACATAATGCACTCACTCAGGTCACTCCACAAGTACAAATATGACTCTGTCATTGTCCATGTTGGTGTGAATGACCTGAGACGTACCTCCCTGGACTACAAAGAGACATGGAGTAGCTCTCTGATCTTGTAGCCCAGGCAGGTATGACCTTAGTCCTGAGTAGCATCCTGCCATC
The DNA here is from genome assembly GCF_019279795.1 of Protopterus annectens. Classification (NCBI taxonomy): domain Eukaryota; kingdom Metazoa; phylum Chordata; order Ceratodontiformes; family Protopteridae; genus Protopterus; species Protopterus annectens. Next base: position 1,498,031,039 of record NC_056732.1, on the reverse strand, counting down.
ACCCAGAATGATACCACAGTACAAAGACAAAATGACTGACTACAACAATTGGCTAAGCTTCTGGTGTCATTCTAAGGGGATCCAGTATCTGTCTGCCTGGGATGACATGATCGACAGACCACGATTCTTTGCCAGAGATGGCCTTCACCTGTCGCCTTTGGGATTCTGAATACTGGTTAAGGCTCTTGCCACCCCTATAGTGCCTTTCTTAGGCAAGGTTCAAATGACAAATTCTCCACCTTAACAGGTACATGCAAGCAAAATCTGAGGGTAACGCTACTCAATGCTAGAAGTCTAAACCTCAAAATGCATTCACTCAAGGCACTCCTTAAAATGGAGAACATCGACATCTCTGCAGTGACAGAGACCTGGATCACGGCTCCAGAGAGCACCCCTGCATTACCAGGCTATACTTCATACCACACCTTTCGGTCACCTAACCTGGACCAAAAAACTAAAGGTGGAGGCGTGTCCATATTCATTAAGGATATCCACACCTCCAGGCTAGTTGCTCAGCATAATGCATCCGAGATTATCCAAGTGCAACTAACTCTGGGCAAGACCACAATCCAAACTGTAACTTGCTACAGATCCCCCACCATGCCCCAGGATTCCCACTCCTGATTTCTTCATACACTGGAAAATATTAGGGTACAACCCAACACCCTAACAATGGGCGATTTCAACTACCCCACCATTACCTGGGAAACCACTCATGTACCAACTCTTTTGCTCAACGTTTTCTGAAATTCATAAATTCCAATGCCTTGGATCAACTTATCCACACCCCCACCAGGGGCAGCAATATCCTAGACCTGGTCATTACCAACATGGGCGACCGGTGTTCCACATCAGAGGTCAATTCCTCGTTGCTCAGATCCGACCACAAGCTAATTATCCTAGACATCTACATCCCACCCCACCCCCCATTAGGGAAGCCACCGTAAAAAATTTCTCCAAAGACAACTTCACGCTTCTTAAGACAGAAGTGGCAAACTTCACGACACCCATGCAGACATACAACATAGGTACGACTGCTGAATCCTACACAAATGCACTTGATAAGAACTTACACGAGTGCATGGATTGTGCTATCCCTAACAGAACCAAGATGCTATTCTGCAAAAAAAGGAAGCCAATCTGGTGGTCTCCTGCCATAAACAAACTCTACAACAGAAGAAAGAAACTGTTGCAAAAAAGAGTAAACTCCCATGATTGGAGGAACTCCCTGGTCAGCCTCAGTAAGAAGCTGAGATCCCTCATAAAATCCTCCAATGCTAGTTACAAAAACAAAATTGCCACTGATTCTAAAGACAACCACAAAGCATTCTATAGCTATGTCAAGAATCTCAATGGCAACACTCAGATCTGCTCTGAGTTGCAGCACAATGGCACTAAATATACAGAACCAACTGATATTGCCAACATCCTGGCAGATAGGTTCAGTGCTAACTTTACCCCCCTCTCACCCCCTAAAGGGCCCATCTCTATACCGGAAGAATGCAAAGTTCCTGTAATCACAGCTGCACAGATAAAAAACACAGTCTCCAAAGCCAAGAACACAGCATCCATGGGACCTGACAACATCCCAGGCTGCATTCTACGTGAACTGCAGAATGAACTGGCACCCCACCTAAGCACCATGTTCAGTCATAGTCTCACCTCAGGCTTTGTGCCCACTGAATGGCACACAACGATGGGTATCCCACTCCACAAAGGGGGAGCCCAGGAACTACCACCCCATTAGCCTAACGAGCCTGGTCTACAAGGCCATGGAAAGTATCATCATGGATCTTATACACAAAGACATTGGTAATCTCCAAACTATGGACCCCACCAAGTTCGGGTTTGTAAAAGGCAGATCATGTCTCCTAAACCTCATAGACTTCTTTGAAGCAGTCACCAAAGCCGTAGACGAGGGTAAGGTGGTTCACACAGCCTATCTAGATCTCGCCAAGGCTTTTGACACCATCCCCCACTCTGGAATTATAGACAAACTCACTAAACTAGGTATAAATCCCTATGTCACAAGACAGGTTGCCAACTGGCTCACTGACAGAACCCACACTTTGAAAATATCAGACTCCAAATATGACTTCAGACCAGTGACAAGTGGAGTACCACAGGGTTCAGTCCTGGGTCCTAGCCTGTTTGGCATCTACTTTTCTGAAGTACAGGCTAGTACAGAAGGTCTTTGGCTAATTAAGGTCGCAGATGACTGCAACTAGGAGCCATAATCTAAACTCCTAACGATGTGGACATCCTACAAAAGGGCCTCACGGAGACAGATGCCTGGTGTCAAAGCCATGGCCTCAAGCTCAATGCCAAAAAGTGCACTGTCATCCCCTTTGGTAAAAACTCTGTACCCATGAGTTACCACATTGGTGGTAGTCTACTTAATGCCGAAAGTGTGATAAGAGACCTTGGGACACTGGTGGACAGTAGTCTCTCCTTTGATAATCACATTGCCACAGTAGTCAGGAAATTCTTCTATGTGGCACACCTCATCACAAAAGGTTTCTCATCCAGGAAAAAAGAGGTCATTGTTCCCCTCTACTTGTCACTCATTAGACCCATTATAGAGTACAATGCCCCTTTTGGTATGTACCTCACAAGACATGTACAAGTGGAAAGGCCGCAGAAATACCTCACAAAGAGGATTACCAGCCTCAAACAGATGCCCTACACAGACCATCTCAAAAAACTCCAGCTTTAATCCATCGCATATCACCTACTCAGTGGCAATCTCTGCCTAACATACAAAGCTATGTCAAACCCATAGCTGATGGACATGCTCCACTTAAAGAAATCCCAATCCCTCCGAGCTACATGCTCTAGGGACCTAAACCTTGTCACCACAATAAACCGAACATGCTGGAGGGATAGATTCCTGTCCCAGAGACTTCCCATACTCTGGAACAAACTACCTATCTATATCAAACAAAGCTCCTCATTAGCACTCTTCAAGAAAAATCTTGATGATTGGATGGGAAATAGGAAATTCACCCCGGAGATCACCTCTGTGGCTCTGCTCAACAGGGGCACAGGAAAATAATGTTCTTGGGTGACGAAAGCCAGGGTACCTTTTTGGCAAGGGTTATATAGGCCCTAGGGCCAATAGCCTAGTACCTACCTACCTATGAACCTATGAACCTATAATGACAAAACTAATAAACTGTACAGGCAAGATTATTTTACTTTTACTTGACAAAATGTCTTCTAAGGAGTTACTGAGACAGCAAAAGGTCACCTTTTAAGTTGTTAGCAATCCCTCAGATACATGTTTCCAGGGAATATTATCCTGCATGGTTTTCTCCTTGCATCTGATGCCATATTCACGTACTTAACATTTTTTAAGAATACAAAAAGGTGAATCTTTGTTGTATAGGTACATTCTGGCAAGATATCAGATTTACGGTAAAATAATAAACACTCTCCCTCCAGTCCTTTTAAAAACATTCTGAAAGACTTCCTAGCCAAAAGGCAGCTCTGTTCTTACTCAACACCAGGATAAACTACATATCCCTAAATATCATCAAGTAGCTATTCATACCTTACATCTCCTTACACTCCCTTCTTCATTTACATCCTTATGTTTATCAAATTTTCTCCTCTGGGTTTCTTTCTAAATATAACATAACCCAGTTTTTCTTTTCATTTCATATTGCTGTTTCTCCTTATATTATACTAACTTACTTTTAATTTCCCTATAAACTGACTAAAATTTCTCCAGACATTAAATCATTGTCATATAAGTTGCATCCATTCTTAACCAATGTGTTCACATTATATCTAATTTTACATAATTATTTAAAGTGTAGATGTTTTTGTATTATTTTTGAAGATTGTAAAATTATTGTTCTTAAAATATTTTTGTAATACTTTGGAAATTTTCTCCCTGACCCTTCGCTGAAAATGGGCACATATGCAGTCAGACTTTCCTGGTAATCAAATGTCAGTATGTATGTATGTATGTGTATATATATATATATATATATATATATATATATATATATATATATATATATATATAGTGGCTTTATTAATTTTATCTACATTAGAAATACGCTGGTGTTTGTTATTTTAATCATTGTGGCTTAATTTCCTATATATTGTCCTAACCCAGCCCCCTTGTGGTTGACGTACAGCATCTGTGCCATGGAAAGGGCCTACCACTCCCTTCCTAACATGTGCATGCTTTCATTCACACTCTCAATCAAGGACTACTATAATCAGCTTGGCAGACCGAATCCAGTGCACTGGCTGCCATCAGTCTCTCCTTACCCGTAGTGAATGCTGGCAATAACCAGTCCTCCTCCTCCTTTGGCAACAACCACTCACACCCATCCTCTCTGGCCAATTCTTCCAATGCCAAAGCTCGTATATCACCAATAAATGTAGAGGAATGTTATACTACCCTTTGTTAGGTGCACTGTATGAAGTTTGGGAGAAGATGATTGACAAGCGAATACACAGATTAGTAGAAAAAAGATAGGAGATGAGCAGCTAAGATTCGGATCAGAATGCAGCGCAACTGACCCAATATTTGCAGTGAGACAGATAGCTGAGAAAAATCTAGAGAGGAGTCCAGCTGGGCATTCTTAGACTTGGACAAAGCATTTGCATCAAAACTGATTTGGGCAGTCCTTCTGTGGTTCAAAGTCCCAGAAACAATGGTAGAATTAGTGCAGGCTATGTACATGGACACAGTGACTCATGTATAAACAGTGTTTGCTCTCACACACAGGTTCCCGGTGGGACTGGGTGTGCATCATGGTTCACTTCTGAGCCCACTGCTGTTCCTACCACTAATGGACTAAATTAGCAAAAGTATTGAAGGGGATAGTTCAACACAGTTGCTTTATAAAGACAATGTGGCACTACAGGTAGACTCTGAACAAGAACTTCAGCAAAGGATATGGGAATGGAATGCAAAACTAAAGGCACATGTGGGAAATCAGAAGAAGCTGGGAGTTGAGACAGAAGGAAAAACAGTGGAACAAGTTAACAGCAGGTAGGGGTGGTTGAGGAGAAGGGAAGTCTGAATGAGGAGGTTAAAGCCAGAATCAGAGGGGCTGCAGCCAACTGTCAAAGATTGTAGGGTGTAGTATATGACAGAGAAATGACAAAGAAGCTGAAAAGTAATGTGTACAAAGCAGTGGTGTGACCAGTACTAATGTATGATACAAAAACCTGGGCAGTAAATGCAGAACAGTAGAGGAAGATAGAGGTGATGGAGACGAACTGACTGAGAAGGTTGGTAGGTTGCATGCTGTGGGACAGAAGAAATAATGAGGACATAAGAGCAGAAGCCAAAGTAGCTTCAACTGCAGAAAATGTCAGACAGAACAGATTATGGTGGTTTAGGTACATGTGCAGAAAAGCAAAAGATAATCTAATGAAGAAGATTTGCAACAGACAGGAAGAAGGCAACAGGAAACGAGGACGTCCAGCAAAGAGATGGATGGATTACGTGAGAGAAGACCTGCAACAGTCAGGCACAAGTGTTAAAGAAGGCAGGAAAGTGGCATTGACTAGACAGAGAGAACAGAATAGATAGAGAGATGGCAACAGTTGACACAACATCCCGACCCCATGTAGAAAGTGGGAAAGACGGGAATGATGATGATGATGATGTTGATATTAGGTATTTCTGACCTTGTGCAAGGACAAAGCCATAAAAAATGAATACTTCTCTAAGGCTATAGTTATGACTTACAGCACTGAAACCAAGCTCATTAGAGATGTAATTTGTAAATACTGGAATATTTTTGCAAACAGTGAAGAGTTTACCAAACCTTTGGTATTAAGCCCAGTTTGTTTATAAAAGATAAGCATTTTAAATCTTATATGGAGCAACAGCCATATGGCATTAAGATTAACAGAGACAGTTATGGTACTTTCAAATGCCACAGATGCAATAAATGTCCCTAAGGATTTACAATCATGTTCATGAAATTAAAAACAATGCACATAATGCTTTATTTAAAAATGTTGATAAGTTTCCAAGACTTGGCTTTTTATTTTTTGGATTGCAAAGAATCCACGTGGGGGACACTGGTGAATGCCTGAAAGTACATGAATTATTCTGTTAGCTGAAGACAAATGGTAAGAATCCTTTGGGTCTCAAAGATCAGATATCCATTGCTTGTATTCTTAAATTACATTATTACAGTGTTTAGTGTTTCCTACTTTTTTTAATTAGTCATCTTAATCATGTGCATTATTTATTTAATAATTAATAACAGTGATTAAAGTGCTTTTACACTTGGTATTAGTGTTATTTATTCTATACTTAACACGTGACAAGGACTTTTGTTTTAAGAGAATGTAACATCAATGTGGTATTAGTTCTGATGCAGTCCCATTTCACTGTAGGGGTGAAAGCCCTCAACCTTCTCTTATTTATGGTGTTTAATTAAAGTGCAGTATGATTTACCCCGCAGTGTGTTTTGTGGAGTTTTAGTTTTTATCATAGACGTTGGAGTTTGCTTCTTGTGTTTACTACTGTATACAAACCAATAAGGCAGCATATTGTGTAGATGGTATACAAGTAAGAGCAGAACAACTTACCTTACTCACATGCCAGCCACTCATTCCTCATCCTGCACATTCAGATGTCTGCCTAGCACTGTGCACCGGCTGCAGTATAATGCATCAGGATAGTACATATATACATACATATATATATATATATATATATATATATATATATATATATACATACATACAAATATTTCAAGCACGGGCATTAAAGCCCTTCTAGCCTGCCAACATACCAGAACACTTGTTCCCATAATAAGTGTCAAGGCTGTTCTTAAAAATATATAAACTAGTACATGCTTTAATGTAATTTGGTAGTCTGTTCCATGCATCAGCTACTCTGTCAGAGAACCAGTTAGTACACTTCTCATTCCTATAGAATCTTCTACATAGGTTGTCTGATGATTCTCTAGTACTTTTTGATAACCCCAAACATTCCCAGAGGCAGCTGTCTCTAATTGCCATATATACCTGAATAAGATATCCTCTTAGACATCTGTAAGAGAAAAAATCCACAAATCAAGACCAGCAGTAGACCAAGAAGTGAACCAGATGAGCTGCACCGAAAATTAAGAATAAAGATTTAATAAATGAAGTGCTTTTCGTCAGCACAATATGCAGACTTCTTCAGATACACCATTAAAATTTTTACCACCCTTATAAGGATGGATTCAGGTATATTCAATTACTCAATTAAATAAAATAATTAATTAGAATGATGAATATCTTAGAATACAACAGTCATTTAAAATGCAACAACTCTACCTTCTTAAAGAAGTGAGAATATACTTTGAGCTCACACTTTCAAACATAAACAATGACATATAATCTTTTAACTTACTTTGTGTTATATATGCTCGATGAATCTCACAAAAACTATTATTCTACACTCTCTCGCAAATTAAAAATACATGGTAAATTGTAAGTTAGAAATAAAAAATAAATAAAAATAAAAATTTACAAATCTACTAACAATGTCCAATATAATACCAATGAAATTAATTTTGCTGTTATAAAATACACAGCAAACTCATCTCTGCAAACTTTTAAGTTTAAGAATACTACTTATTGAACACGATTCATTTAAACCTGGGGATATATAAGCATATAACCTAATCTGCCATTTAAGTTCTAATTCTTCTAACAACAATGGTGATGGGGCTCCCCTTTTATCTGGGTATATTTGATCAATAACCAAGAACTTAAAGCTATGTTCCATGTGGTTGGATATATGCTTGGCAAGTGCATTATCCTGTTTTTTCTTGCTTATAGCATAATAATGTTCATAAATTCTTTCTCGGAGTCTCTGCTCCGTCTTCCCTACATAAAAAGTGGGTCATCCTTGGCACTTAGCCAAATATACAACCATTTTAGAATTACAGTTGGATCTACATCTTAACTTGTATTCTATACTCTGCACCTCAAACCTGTTACTCTCTGCTATATATCTGCATTGGCTACAATTTTGACATTTATACATTCCCAATATTTTCGAGAGGGTGACACGGGGTTGTTCTAAAAGAGATTTCAAATTTCTACCCTTCCTAAATGTTACATTAGGGCGGTCACTAGCAAAGAGATGGAAGGACTGTGTGACAGAAGACCTGAGACAGTCAAGCATGAATGCTGAACAGGACAGGAGAGTGGCACTTAATCGAGACAGATGACAACACTAAATGCAACATCCCAACACCATACAGAAAATGTAAAAAAGAGGGTTTATGATGATGATGAGTCCACCTTGCATAGAAGTTAACATCTGCTTATTGAAAAAAACGAGTTTCTTTTCTACTTTTGTTGGATTGTGACATCTATATCTAAAGGTACTTCTTCTGCTGTTGCAGTGACTTTCTTGAACTTGACACCCTGGTCGGGTATCATCACAGACTATCTAATGCTTACTTCCAATACAGTTTTATTCCCATGTGTATTTACTGCCCAGGTGCTCCAGATAATATCCTGATACATCATGTACTCATATAAACAATATCTCAACTTCTCTGCCAAAATAAGTTCTTCTCCCATCTCTGCTTTGCCCATTTCCTGCTCATTTCCTCCCCTTCCTTCTGGAGAGAGAAGCATAAATTCCCTAGGCATGAAGCAGCCCTTCTTGACCCAGTGGTGACATACTGCCCCCTTTCCCCTCTCTATATATCTCTTACTGCTGCTACAATTTCCGTCTCTTCTGAGTTTCTGACTATGGTTATGTTTTTATCATGCTTCTGTGACTACAGCACTCCTATCAAGGCTAGCAGTATGGAGAACTCCTTAAAGGAGTAGCCAAATGCCTTTCCATATCCATTCCTTTGTGACCCACCACATATTTTGTTTTATCTCTCATCCTACATTGCCTGTTAGTACCAGGATTCTTAATGGTGGCAAAAGAGCTGAAATATGCCCTGCACCACTTTAGTAATGGGTGCTAACCCTAACCTTAATGCTGCCCCTTCCACCAGCCCTAACCCTATACCTTAAGGTCATTAAGACCTTCCCATAACACTGCCACTACACAAGATAGACTCAGACATAAAAACATTCTCAAACACACACACAAACAACACATCTATTTCCTAACTTACCCATACTCTAAAACATACAAACTCGCACATAATCACACAACACCCATCTTTCACTCATCCCCAACCCTAACCCTAACTCACATACACACACACACACACACACACACACACACACACACACACACACACACACACACATGCACTCAAGCCTAACCCCACTTACTTGTATCGATGTTCCTTACCATCGACATATCCACTGTTCGGCCATCCATACCGTTGACATTACATCCGTTCCCTTGCGCTTGTATGTTTGGTAAAATGCAAGGTAACCATTTTTATATATAAACACACACACACACACACGCACACACACACACACACACACACACACACACACACACACACACACACACACACACACACACACACACACACACACACACACACACAGATAAATATGAATAGCAAACATTAACAATAATTACAAATACAGTGGATGACATCAACTTAGACTAACTGTCATGGTACGTCTTATAGATCATTAATGAAGTACGCATTTTTAAAAACATGCACTGTGACCTGTTTACAACAGGGAGTTGTCTATTGGCTCATTTGTAATATTTTGTACATATCCGATAAAACTTGTATTCAGCTCTGATGTAGCATACATTAAAAGGAACATTTTACCTGACTCATATGTTACATACTTATTTATTTTTACTTTGGCTTCTACTTGGCCTAGTACCTCATCTATTTTTCACAAACAAAGCTGCTTTTGTAAGAATCCATGTAAAAGCTGTGTGCTGTACTATTCTGAATAAAAGACACTCTTGTCCTGAAACCTGACTCATAGCTGCAACATGTGGTATATTATCCCCACTCAGTTATTGTAAAGTTGTCCCAAATTCTCTAACAATGACTGAAAGTTGAATGCGTTTGTCACAAGTTACACAAACTGCAGTGTCGAGAAGGTCAAAATTCTAAAGGGCTCCAGAATACCAGCAGCTGTGTACTACCTAAAAAGTTTCTAGCTAGGTACATTCCATTCAGAATGTTGGGGTCCGCAGAATATTATTAAAAGAAAAGAAAAAAAAATCACTAACATCTCAAACTGCTGTGTGGTCAGGGCTTTTGGTACATATGCATCATTTACATCGGTAGTCTTCAAACAAAACTGCAGCCAGAGTTTAATTTTTAAACAGCTCATCTGCCTAGTTAAGCCACATTATAGGTCCAAATACTAACTGCATCTGTGCTGCTATTCTGTGAGGGACTTGTATCCTATGGTACTCTATAGAAATGGTGGGGCTCACAATGCTGAGTCCCAAAATGTGAAAAAAAAAGGACTGAAAACCAGGAAAAGATGAATACTGAACATCACTCTTCGTCTTTAAAGTTGTTATTTTTTTTTTTTTTGCAGGGACAATCTCTCTGCACCCCTGATTTGAGGGTGGGGGGCAAGGCCCCCATACCAACAAACTTGTATATATACCAAGATTTGACAAGGTCACCATACCTCAGAGAAAAGGGAATATTCCAAGAAATGGTAATATCGAACTTAATATATGCAAGTCCAGATTTTCGGTGATTCAGTATCTGCATTCAGGGACTCGGCATTGAGAGCCCTGAAATTTCAAATGATCACTCTACTCTTGCCATGACCTAAAATAAAATTAAAATCACAACTGCAATCCTTTCATACCTTATATTTTGTATCCATCTACAAAGAGCATTTAAATACCTCCTTTTGTTGCGGTAAAGTCAAACATATGGTCTACTGATTCCCGATCAATAGACATTCCATGTTAGTGAAAGCAGTTTAACAAAAAAGTACTTAATGTCCCTGGGTGAAGTGGGGGTGTCCCCAAAAGCTCCATAGATGGGACATGGCCCCTGCTTCCTCTTACTTAATGGAACATCTTCTGAAATCACACAACCACAGATGAAGTTAAGAATATTTGCTGAAATGATCTATCGGTCGATCAGGAATTACCAGCTTATACATACCCAGATAATATTACAATAAGCATGCAAGTGAGTCATGAGGGAGGAACATGTCCTATGCAAAGGTAACCACCATGAAAAACTTCTCAAAGCTGACTTTGGGCTCCTAAAAAAGAGAGGTGGTTAACTTCACGGCACCTATGTCAATGGAAAATAGATGCATGACTGCTTAATTATACACCAATGCACTGTACGAACACATACCTAAATGCATGGAACCAGCAATATCCAACAGAACCAAGACGCTCTCCTCCAAAAAAAGGAAGCCAATCTGGTGGTCCGCTACCATTAATAAACTACAACAGAATGAAGAAACTGTTGCAGAAAAAAGTGAAGTCCGAAGACTGGAAAAACTCCCTTATTAGCCTCAACAAAAAGTTGAGATCCCTCATCAAAACCTATAAATAGGTTCATAGGTTCATACTAGGCTATCTGCCCTGGGGCAATTATAAGCCTATCCCGATTCTGTATGGCTTACGCCACCCCTTGATTTGAGTATACTGTGCCCTTTTTAAGGTTTAGTTTACTGTGCCTCTGTCTAATAGTGACACGGGAGTAATCCCTGGGACAAACCTACGATCCCCCATCCACTTATCGAGATTCTTCTTGAAGAGATTCAGTGAGGTGCTCTGCCTCACATGAACTGCAATTCTATTACAGAGCGAAGGGAGCCTCTGGGTTATGAACCTGTCCCTCCAGCAAGTTCTATTTATTTCTGTGCTGAGGTTCAAGTCCCTCGAGCGTGTGGCTCTAAGGGATTTAGATTTACTGAGGTGGAGCATGTCCATTAATTCTGGATTTGACATAGCTTTGTATGTCAGGCATAGATCGCCTCGAAGTAGGCGGTATGCAACTGAGTAGAGCTGGAGTTTTTTTAACCGAGCAGCATATGGCATCTGTTTGAGACCCTTCATCCTCTTGGTGAGATACTTTTGGGGTCTTTCTAACTGCTGCAGGTGCCGGGTAAGGTACATCCCAAAAGGGGCATTGTATTCTATGATGGGCCTGATGAGGGATGAATAAAGGGGCACGATTAACTCTCTTGATCTAGATGTGAAACCCTTCGCGATGAGGTGGGCTATGTAGAAGGTCTTTCTAACCACTTTGGCAATGTGGTTTTCAAAGGAGAGATTGCTATCAACTTGGGTCCACAGGTCCCTAATAACTTTCTCTGTACTTAATGGGTTTCCGCCTATGTGGTAATTTGTGGGCACATTGTTTTTGCCAAAGGGTATGACTATACATTTTTTGGCATTTAGCTTTAAACCATGGCGCTGGCACCAGTTATCTGTCTCTGTGAGACCTTTTTGAAGGATGTTTGTGTCAGCTGGAGAGTTGATTATGGCGCCCACTTTGCAGTCGTCTGCGAACTTGGTGAGCCATAGTCCTCCCACGTTTGCCTGTACCTCGGAAAATATATACCGAAAAAGAGTGGTCCCAGGACAGAACCCTGTGGGACGCCACTTGTGACCGGTTTCGAGTCTGACATGGCTCCAGCAACTCTCACTCTGTGGGTTCTGTCTTTGAGCCAGTTTGCGACCCATCTTGTGACATAGGGGTTTATATTTAAGCTGGATAGCTTATCTATGATGCCAGAGTAGGGTATTGTGTCAAATGCCTTTGCAAGGTCCAGATAGGCTGTGTGGACTACCTTCCCTTCATCTATGGCTTTGGTGACTGTTTCAAAGAAGTCAACCAGGTTCAAAAGGCAGGATCTGCCCTTGACAATGCCGAACTGGGTAGGATCTAGTGTCTGTAGGTCCCCAATGTCTTTGTTTATGAGCTCCATGATGATCCTCTCCATAGCCTTACAGACTAAGCTAGTCAGGCTTATGGGGCGATAGTTTCCAGGGTCCGTAGAGGCTCCACCTTTGTGGAGTGGGACCACTGTTGCTGTACGCCATTCTGTGGGCACATATCCTGTAGTGAGGCTGAGATTGTATAGCTGTTTTATTTGAGGGATTAGTTCCTCTTGTAGTTCATGTAGGACGCAACCTGGGATGCCATCTGGTCCCATGGAAGCAGTGTATTTTGCTTTGGAGAGGGCAGCCTTCACCTGAGCATCTGAAATGTTTGGGAGGCAGCCCTCTTGGGGGGAGGGGGTGGAGAAGTTTGCACTGAACCTGTCTGCCAGGATATTGGCGATGTCTGTGGGTTCAGTGTATTTTTTGTCGTTTAGAATCAACTCAGAACAAGTCTGGGAGTTGCATCCCAGGTTTCTAACATAACTGAAAAAAGCCAGCTATGAAGGCAGAATTGCGGCAGACACTAAAAACAACCACAAAGCCTTCTATAGTTATAGCAAGAATCTCCACGGCAATACCCAGGTTTGCTCTGAGTTACTGCACAATGGTACCTCCTATACTGAGCCAACAGATATTGCCAACATACTGGCTGACAGATTCAGTCCCAACATTACCCCTCGCTCCCCCACTAAAGGACCAATCACAGTACTGCTATACTGCTCAGACAAGCTCCACGTGGGTTTACAGAGTGGTCCTAGCAGCAAAAAACTCGAAAAAGCGACTACCTTCTGGATTTAAGTATATTTGCTTTTTTTTCACTGGAAATAGCTTCTGTTGCTTACTTTAAACTAGCCTGAACTGTTTTTTTTCTGATTACTGCATTTATTTTTAAATCTGCACTTAAAGTTACAGTTAGTCAAATTTAATCGAAAGTTTGCTTGTTTGTTTGTTTAATTTAACTGTGGAGGCTGCCCACTAAAGTGTGCTAGCCTGTGTAACTAATTTATCACTGTCTCTGCATTTTCTGTGTATTTCTACAAAAAAAACAAAAAAACAAAAAAGAATCCTTGTTTTCCCGCCTTTCTCGACTAGTTTAGACCAGTATACAGGCATTGCTGTATTCTGGGCTGTGGTGTAGTTCCTGTGTTGTCCATTACCTTACTTGGATAGAAGGAAGTTTCTTTGCTCACCAGTGGGAGTGGGGAGCCTTGAGCAGCCTACCTGTCCTTGGGGGAAGTGACCTCAGCACAAGAAGCTGTAGTAATTGGTTGCTTGGGACCATTCCTAGCTCTTTTGTAGTTCACTGCTTAAAATCCGCCTCTGGGCATTTTTTTCTGGCTATACTGCTCAGACAAGCTCCACGTGGGTTTACAGAGTGGTCCTAGCAGCAAGGAACTCGAAAAAGTGACTACCTTCTGGATTTAAGTATATTTGCTTTTTTTTTACTGGAAATGGCTTCTGTTGCTTACTTGAAACTAGCCTGAACTGTTTTTTTTTCTGATTACTGCATTTATTTTTAAATCTGCACTTAAAGTTACATTCAGTCGAATTTGATCGAAAGTTTGCTTGTTTGTTTGTTTAATTTAACTGTGGAGGCTGCCCATTAAAGTGTGCTAGTCTGTGTAACTAATTTATTACTGTCTCTGCATTTTCTGTGTATTTCTACAAAAAAAACAAAAAAAAACAAAAACATAATCCTTGTTTTCCCGCCTTTCTCGAATAGTTTAGACCAGTATACAGGCATTGCTGTATTCTGGGTTGTGGTGTAGTTCTTGTGTTGTCCATTACCTTACTTGGATAGAAGGAAGTTTCTTTGCTCACCAGTGGGAATGGGGAGCCTTGAGCAGCCTACCTGTCATTGGGGGAAGTAACCTCAGCACAAGAAGCTGTAGTAATTGGTTGTTTGGGACCATTCCTAGCTCTTTTGTAGTTCACTGCTTAAAATCCGCCTCTGGGCGTTTTTTTCTGGCTATACTGCTCAGACAAGCTCCACATGGGTTTACAGAGTGGTCCTAGCAGCAAGGAACTCGAAAAAGCGACTAGCTTCTGGATTTAAGTATATTTGCTTTTATTTCACTGGAAATAGCTTCTGTTGCTTACTTTAAACTAGCCTGAACTGTTTTTTTTTCTGATTACTGCATTTATTTTTAAATCTGCACTTAAAGTTACAGTTAGTCGAATTTAATCGAAAGTTTGCTTGCTTGTTTGTTTAATTTAACTGTGGAGGCTGCCCACTAAAGTGTGCTAGCCTGTATGACTAATTTATCACTGTCTCTGCATTTTCTGTGTATTTCTACAAAAAAAACAAACAAACAAAAAAATAATCCTTGTTTTCCCGCCTTTCTCGACTAGTTTAGACCAGTATACAGGCATTGCTGTATTCTGGGCTGTGGTGTAGTTCCTGTGTTGTCCATTACCTTACTTGGATAGAAGGAAGTTTCTTTGCTCACCAGTGGGAGTGGGGAGCCTTGAGTAGCCTACCTGTCCTTGGGGGAAGTGACCTCAGCACAATAAGCTGTAATAATTGGTTGTTTGGGACCATTCCTAGCTCTTTTGTAGTTCACTGCTTAAAATCCGCCTTCTGTGATGTGCATAAGCATAGCGCGGTTAAACAAGGTTAAACTTTTTCTGGCTCTGCCAAGTCTGCTCTTCAATTTTTCCCTTAGAACTGTTTCTACTTGCAATCTAAACAGCCTATACTCTATCTGAAAAGCTCAGCACTTGCTCCTAAAGCATTTTTATACAGGTAAAGCACTCTTAAACAAAAGAAAGTACTTCATTCACCTAAATTCTGTTGAGTACACATCTCCCTATAGGTCCTTTCTGACTCAGTTACACAGCAATCTTTTTCACTATTTCTAGCATGTCGAAGGGTCAGTTGCTGGCGCCCTCTCCTGTTAAGCTGGTGAATCTGGGAATCTTGAGGCAATGTTACAATTGCCTCATGTACACAGACAACCTTCTCCTCCTCCCAACAAATACAAATATAGGCGAGAGATGCAACTATATAGCCAAACTGGAGACTGAGCTCTCTCAATTCAGTACTGGCAAGACCAGTCAGGAGGAGAAGGTAACCACGCACACCACAAACCCAGTCTCACATAGAACTATCACAACAGCAAACCAAACACATAAACATACAAAAACATACTCGGAGGCACTGATTAAAAATCTACCAAAACAACAGAGGCCGCCAAAGCAGACACCCAAGCAACCACCACCTCAAGACATAGCACATGCAACATATAGTTCACAAAGTCAGTGTGCTAAACAGTCACAGCCCTTAAGGCCAAACAACATGCCAGACACACTTGTAATAGGTGACTCCATAGTCAGACACACTGACGTCTCACTCACCAGACTGAACAAGGAAAAGGTCACAGTAAGCTGCCTGTCGGGAGCTAGAATCCGCCACATAACACAAGCACTCAGGTCCCTCCACAGCAAGTACAAATATGACTCAGTCATTGTACATGATGGTGTGAACGACATGAGACGTACCTCCCTGGACTACATGAAAAGAGTCATAGAGGAGCTCTCTGATTATGTAGCCCAGGCCGGTATGACCCTGACCCTGAGCAGCATCTTACCCTCACCAAGAATGATGCCACAGTACAAAGACAAAATGATCAGTTTTAACAATTGGCTTAATTACTGGTGTCATTCTAAGGGGATCCAGTGTCTGTCTGCTTGGGATGACATGCTTGACAAGCCACGCTGCTTCGCAGGGGATGGCTTGCACCTGTCACCCCTGGGCTTCCGGATATTGGCCAAGGCTCTTGCCACCCCCATAGTGCCTTTTTTAGGCAAGGCTCAAATGACAAACCTACCTCCCTAGAAAACACAAGTGGAAAAAAACTAAGGGTAATGCTGCTCAATGCCAGAAGTCTAAACCTCAAGATGCACGCCCTTGAAGCCCTCCTCAGTATGGAGAACATCTATGTCTGTGCAGTGACTGAAACCTGGTTCAAGGCTCCTGAGAGCACTCCAGCACTATCAGGTTTTACCTCATATCATGCTTTCCGGCCCCAAAACTTGGACCGAACCACAAAAGGAGGGGGAGTATCCATTTTCATCAAAGATACCCACACCTCCAGGTTAGTGGCAACGCACGAAGCATCGGAGACTATCCAGGTGCAACTAACCATAGGCAAAACTGCCTTACAGTTTGCAGCATGCTACAGACCACCCTCTCAAACTCAGGAACCCCCCACAGCCTTCCTGAAGACACTGGAGAGTATGAATGTCTCTCCAAATACCATCATTTTGGGAGACTTCAACTACCCAAACATAGACTGGGAACATTACTCAAGCCCCAACACCCTAGCCCAAAGGTTCCTAGAATTCATAAACTCAAATGCAATGGAACAACTAGTCATCATTCCCACAAGAGGAGACAATATACTAGACCTGATCTTCACAAACATGGGGACAAAATGCTCCACACCGGAAGTATATCCCTCTTTGGTAAGATCAGACCATAAATTAATCTCACTGGAAATCCACATCCCCCCACCCCTGCACAAAAGACCACAGTGAAGAACTTCTCAAAAGCAAACTTCACACTTCTTAAGACTGAAGTGGTATCCTTCAAGGCACCTGGGCCAGTGGAAACCACAACCCACACTGCTAAATCCTTTGCAAATGCCTTCTATGGGCACCTTCAAGAATGCATGGATCATGCAATCCCAAATAAAACCAGGACCCATTCCCCCAAAGACAGGCGCCCGGTCTGGTGGGCCCCAGCCATAAACAAACTTTACAACAGGAGGAGGAAGCTACTACATGACAGAGCTAAATCCCTAAAAGGGAAGGCGTTGCTGATCAGTACTAGCAAAAAACTACGATCACTCATAAAATCATCCAAGGCCAACTTTGAGAGAAAAATTGCAAAAGACACAAAAGACAATCACAAGGCCTTCTTTAGCTATGTTAGAAACCTGGGTGGAAACTCCCAGATATGCTCAGAGTTAGTCCAAAATGACACAAAATACACTGAACCCACTGACATTGCCAACATTCTGGCAGACAGGTTCAGTGCAAATTTCTCTTCCCCTCCCCCCAAAAGGAGAAATAACTATCCCAGCAGAGTGTAGCCTCCCTAACATCTCAGATGCCCAGGTGAGAGCCGCCCTCTCTAAAGCTAAAAACACAGCATCAATGGGACCGGATGGTGTCCCGGGCTGTGTGCTACATGAACTCCAAGAGGAACTAAACCCACACATAAGGCTGCTGTTTAATCTTAGCCTTACTACAGGATACATACCCAAAGAGTGGCGTACGGCAACAGTGGTCCCACTTCACAAAGGCGGTGCCTCTACGAACCCTGGAAATTACCGCCCCATAAGCTTGACGAGCCTGGTCTGCAAAGCTATGGAGAGGATCATTATGGAACTCATAAACAAAGACATTGGGGACCTACAGATATTGGATCCTACTCAATTTGGCTTTGTCAAGGGCAGATCCTGCCTTTTGAACTTGGTCGACTTTTTTGAAACAGTCATTAAGGCCATTGATGAGGGTAAGGCAGTTCACACAGCCTACCTTGACCTTGCAAAAGCCTTTGACACAATACCCCACTCGGGCATCATAGACAAACTCACCAGCTTAAATGTAAACCCATATGTCACAAGATGGGTTGCAAACTGGCTCAAGAACAGAACCCACAGGGTCAGAGTTGCTGGAGCTATGTCAGACTCTAAGCCAGTCTGGCGGTGTCCCACAGGGCTCAGTCCTGGGACCCCTCTTGTTCGGCATTTATTTTTCCGAAGTACAGGCAAACATAGGAGGATTGTGGCTGACAAAGTTCGCAGATGACTGCAAACTGGGCACCATAATTCATACTCCAGCGGACACAAACATCCTTCAGAGAGGCCTCATAGAAACGGATAATTGGTGCCAGAGCCATGGCCTTAAGCTGAACGCCAAAAAATGTATAGTCATACCCTTTGTGAAAAACAAGGTACCGACAAATTACCACATAGGCGGTATTCCATTAAGTACGGAAGAGGTAATCAGGGACCTAGGGACCCAGGTTGACAGTAACCTCTCATTTGACACTCACATTGCCAAAGTGGTTAGGAAGACCTTCTATATTGCCCCACCTTACCATGAAGGGTTTCACATCTAGATCAAGAGAGGTCATTGTGCCCCTGTACTCTTCTCTTATCAGGCCAATGATTGAGTACAATGCCCCATTTGGGATGTATCTCACCCGACACCTGCAGCAGTTGGAAAGACCCCAAAAGTTCCTCACCAAGAGGATAAAGGGTCTTAAACATATGTCATATGCTGCCCGACTGAAAAAACTCCAGCTCTATTCAGTCACATACCGCCTACTCTAGAGCTGAGCTGCTGACAATCTATACAAATTACATTACAGCTTGTTGTAGTGTTCCAGCAGCCTTTCAAAAAATGGTAGGAATGGCACATAGTTGGTGGTGTGATTTAAAAGGGAAACATTTGTTAAGATGTGAGTAAGGCAATACACCAAAAAGAAAACAACACATAATTACACAGGCCTGGATTCTGTGATTATCATCTAAGGGATGTGATACAATAGACAATAAACACTGTTGTTTAATTTGAGCCAGAAGACATGGTCCCTGCCCCCCTTTAAGAAAGAAACTACCTTTACAAGATAACTCGTTATGTACTCAGGAATACACAAGGATGACAGTTTCTCTCTATTATGCCCCCTTTTAAAACTAATGTGGGTAGGAGAGCCTTCTCTAGACTGGGGCTAGCTACCTGGAACCATCGGTCTACAGACTTTTTTTTTATTTTATTTTTTATGTATCCTTTTGTTGACCAGGTTAGTCCCACTAAACTTGTCACCTCTTTTCAGGGGAGACCCAAGGTGGTATTTTAAATTTGGCCAGGGCATCTGCAGACTTCTTCTACTTGTTATTGTTGTGAGTGGGAGCCATTTTGGAGGAGCAATTCCTGTTTCCTTTCCAGGGGCAGCCCAGAGAAACAGGGAGGCATATGGAGGGAGAAGGAAATTATAGAGTAGTAAATGAAATGAAGGAGAAAGCAAATACTGAGACCGGAGACTGTGTGCAGGATTCTGAGGAAATGTTTCAAACAAACCTGTTTGATGGAGATGAGTCAGAAAATGATGAATGTATAATTACAAGCCTCCAGTCAGGAGGGTTGTGGGATGATTTACTTAAGGAAACTGTAGTGAAGAATGAGCTACAAAATGAAGGAGATGTTTCCTGGAGAGACATTGTGGAGAAAATACAGAAGGAAGATGCAGAGACGGACCTCAAGAATAAAGTAAAAAAAGGCAAAAGTGGGGTAGCAGCAAAGAAGGCAGAAGAAAATGAAAAACAGAAGTATGTGGTAAGAATTCAAAGTAAAGAAGACAAACAAAATGGACAGGCATGAAGTCTGGGACAATTTAATAACTCTGTTGGGTGTAAAAGCACATGAAGTAAGAGCATTTATTCTTATTAACGAAGAGACATTTTATGACATTATATTTCAGAGTTTTTTTAAAGAAAAATTTTCTTGGAGAATATGAATTACAAAAAAAGACTGTAACCCATGGAATCTTTATGTGATAATAGCATTTAACAGGGAAACAAAAAAGAGGATTCATGTACAATTTTGAACAGAGGTAGAAAGAGAGACTTTGAAAGGACATTTGAAATCTTTATGTAAAGAATACTGGACACTGCAAAATTTTATGACAAAAGGGGTTTATGAACTGGTGGCTGGGATTGTAATATTGTGTTAAAAATAGAGAGAGAAAAATATACATATACCAAGCCAGATAAATGTGGAGGGGATCAGGGGTGTTGTACTATACTGGGAACAACCCTAAACATGTTTTTTGTAGAAAAGAAGGACATTTGGTAAGTAACTGTGATAAAAGAAAATGTTATATGGGTGGGGAAATGGGACATTATGCAAAATATGTGAATTGAACTGTTATAAATGTAACAAAATTATACATTTATGGATGGATTGCAAAAATGAAAATAACAGTAAGTAAAAAACAGAAACAAATGAACAAGGAGACGAAATTACAGAGAAAGTAGAAGTAGAAGAAAAAAATAGATGAGAAAAAATAATAAAGACAGCGTGGAAGAAAGTTCTGAAATAAGTAATGAAGAAAAAATAAACTGTGAGGTAGCAAATGGAAAAAAATAATTCTATTGGTAAAAGGGTAAAAGAGTCTTAAAAATATGAACCAGCTTTACCCGGAAGTAGTGGAACCCAAGAATGTAATGCCATGTTAAGAGTGTACCAGAGGCCTGGGGGACAAGTCACATGGTGTGTATTAACCAGAGTTAGCATGGCATAACTCTGATCACCCTGACATGAACATGTTGTGGATATGTAAACCAAAAACACACCACCAAGGTTTCTGGACTCCACACAATTTTATTACAAAAGTTAAGTGCTTTCATCAATCAAAGTTGACTTCATCAGAACAAGTACTACAATGAAAAAAGAGTTTAAATAGCTTAAAATCAACTGCCACTGGGTTGAAAGTTAAACCAATAAACTTACATTATAAAAATAGAATTACTAAGTCTAGAAAATTCATTCTATATCCATTATACCAGTATTGAAGGAAAAGGCAGGAAAAAATATGTTAAAAACAATTTTAAATTAATATTTTAGTTAATATGGTAAGAATATGTTGAATTATTAATTATATGATAGAATATAAAATTATTTATATTTATTTACATATTTTATGGTGGTGGTGAAAATTAATTTTCTAGACTTATTAATTCTATTTTTATAATGTAAGTTAACTGGTTTAACTTTCAGCCAATGGCAGTTGATTTTAAGCTATTTAAACTCTTTTTTCATTGTACTTCTTGCTCTTATGAAGTCAACTTTGATTGATGAAAACACTTAACTTTTGTAATAAAATTGTGTGGAGTCCAGAAACCCTGGTGGTGCGTTTTTGGTTTATTTGTATTTCTTTTTGCACCATTACACCACTTTTTGGGTCAAATGTTGTGGGTATGTCTCAAATGCATTTAAGTAAAATTATGACACAGAATTTTACGCAACCAAAGTCAAACTTTTACAAGAGAAATAAAAAACATCTATGTGTCTTCAAACAATAGTCCAATTAACTGTCAGTATATACAGATTACAAGACAAAACCTTTCTCCTTCACTTTTAGTTAAAAACAATTCATACAATGACCCAGCAAGAAACAATTAAAAACGTATATTAGCTAAACCATTCTATCATTACAGTTGCAATGAAAAAAAATTCAGTCTAATATAAATAATTGTAAATAAATAACCTCCATCCTTTTTTCTGATTGTTGTAAATAACGCCCTGAATGTGTTACATGTACACAATTTAAAATGGGTATAGTTCAACTCAACTTCATGCCTGCATCATGAAGCATATGTTATTTTGCTTGCGTCATGTGCAGCATGTTGTTTCTAAGTCATGCTGTTAATCATTCATGTTGCCACATGTTTTGTGTATGCTGTTTTTGTCATTATAGGCTGGGTCATGACTAAAAGAATCCACAGACTCAGATGATAAGCAAAATAAATAAAAAGATAAAACTCCTGCAGTCAGTCTTTACAATGTTCTAATGACCCAACTGTTGAGCTGTTCATGTATCTCACAAATCATACCTCTCAACCTCTCAACACATCTGGACACAGCCAGAAATAAAGGGGGTACAAAGGCCTGAAAATAGGGACAGGTTTAAAATATTGCTAATATAAACTTAGAAAGTATCTAGATTGACAGATTTTGCATTATTATATATTTTCTGAAGGATATAAAGTCTGAAACTCAAATGACCATCATTATTTAGTGACGTCAAGCCTCCATGATTTGCCAGAAAACCACAAATTTTATAAAGAATCGTCCAAAAATAAACGGCAAAAATCTGGACAATCTACGAAAATCTGGACAGTTGAGAGGTATATCACAGATACTTCAATTTCCACAGACTGATCGCCTCTGCTGGGCAGTCAATCTTATCACCTTACTACTTCATAATTCATTCTGACTTCTTGTGACTCACTCATAAATTTAAAGAGTATTCACAACTCTTGTATATAAAATGCAAATGAATCCAAACAAGCGACATCCACAATTCAGTTAATCAAAGGACAAAATTCTTAAATCAACAGAAACAGACCTGTTTGGCCACAACCATCCAAACGTGAATCCATGTTTCCAGAAAAGGAATGTAGCTGTCCCTTCCAAGCACACTGGAACAACACCTGTCTGAAGTAACTTGCTCTACAGGCTTCCTTATATGCTATCATCCAATATCTAGTTTGATTATCCCAGATGGGATCCATCGCTTCTCATTGCCCTGTTTATCTTTATTTTTTCCTCCAAAAGTTATCTACGGACTTAGAACAGGCCAAGCACCAAACTGCTGACAGTGAAAAGCAAGCTGAAACTGACAAAACGGGCTCTGAAAAGATCCATCCTTCTAGGCTCTGATTAGAGCGTTCATGAATAATTAATTAGGGCCATGAGCATATGGCTCAGGGCAGTGGTCCCATTCTCAGCAAGCCACTGCTACAGTAACCTGACACTACAATCTCTTTACATGGGGGAGGAGTTACTGACACTCCTCACTAAGTGCCCATGTGGACTATAGTTACTAAAATATTAAGAGAGAGAGAGAGAGGGAGAGTAAACCACAGTAAATCCAATCTGACACTTATTGAAGTCTCAAAAGGTAACTACAGCGGCAGTATACCACTGATTGGGGTGCATGTTGTACAAAAAATAGCGTGCAGCACTAGAAATCTTAGCAACAGTGAGGCACAGGGCTCTCCAAACTGTGGTTTAACATCACCAGAACACTGTTATGAACTGGATGAATAACAGTGCTCATTAAAGCAGCTTGCAACAATATGAAGACTCCTTATATAGTGTACCCAGTGCCTTTATAAACTGTGAAGAAATATTTCTCCTTGCATTTTGTTACAGTTAACCCCACATTTTGCATGAATCTTAGTTGTCTTTCGTAAATATACAGCACTGGCCACTCCAACCACATTTTGTTTATTCAGTCCAACTGTCATCCACTTTTTAATAGATCAAAAATACATATAAATTATCTGTTCACTTTTAATGGATCATTTTCCATTCTTTTTAAAAACAACCCCCTGCTTCCATTTCAAACATTTCCTAGCCTCAGTCTTTCTCGTTTCTTCAGGATAATACAGCAAATAGTTCTGAAATTAATTAATTAGTAATACCTGAAAAGAAGCATATCACTGAGAAATAGTACACATCCAAGTTGAGTGATGAGACCCAAAGTTGATGAAGTAGGAGTCTTAATGCCTAGTAGGTTTGTCGTTTCCCCAAAGATATCAACCATGGCAGGACTTGCTGGGTACATTTAATGGACAATAGAAAAAAGAATGAGTCCCAAATTTATAATCAGAAATAGCAGTGCAATAGGTTGGGAAGAGCCACAATTCTGTAACTGCTGGATTGGTGTAAAAAGTCACATATTTATCTTGACAATGCACATGTGAAGATTCAAACGTAGACTCCTACCCTTCAGAAAAAAATATTTCACTAGTTTGGCTCTGTCTTTGTCAACACTGCAGTGTGTGTGTGTGTGTGTGTGTGTGTGTGTGTGTGTGTGTGTGTGTGTGTGTGTATGTATACATCCTGCAATGGGCTGCCACCCTATCCAGGATTTATTTGTTTAGCATGAGCCCAATGAGTTCTGAGATAGGCTCCAAATCCCCTGTACACTTCAACCTTGTTTTTTTCCCTTTTTTTGCCCCTCCTGCCTGTAAAACATCACAACCTGTCCCGGCCATTTTCCATGCTATTTAAGATACACCCTGGGATACTGTTTGGGCCCACTGATGCAGAATTCCTGGCCTTTGATAGCGATATTAGGAATGGTCCTACATGAGTGCTGGGGGTATCAGTTACTAGAATTTCTTGTGGGATTAAAGGAAGTGAATGAGGGGTTAAGTTGGAGATCAACTCGTAGCTTTACTTTGTCTTCAGCTTCGATGTAGCTGGTGTTGCTCACAATCAGCTCAGCACATTGCTGAGTAGAGCTTTTGAAGTCATAAACATAAATAAGAAAGCTATTTTTGCCCTTGCTTTAATTGTTCTAATTAAACTCATGAGTTGCTTATTTATTTTATTGATGGTGGAATTAGCTTGCTGTGACTTATTTCTCTGATTTTTACCAGTACTTATTTTCATTTTACTGTAAAGCTTGTTATTGCTGTGGTTCCACCAGGAAGTTTTGTTTTAGGAATTAGTCATACACTTCTCATAAGGTACAGCTGCTTTTATGCTGGTACAACGTAGTGGTGTATGCTTCCTCATATTCAGCTGAGTTTACCAAGTTACAGGAGGATTTGAAACTTGTCACAGTATCGCTTACAAATAGGATGTTTGCCTTTTTGAAAGACTCTAGGGGTAGTGGGATCTCAGGTTGCAATTTTACTTCAAAGGACACAGTTTTATGGTTGGACCTGATGAGTGTATAGGATACACAAAGGGTAGACCATGACTCGCCCATATTAGTAAGGATAGGATCCAAGATGCTGCTCCACCTAGTGGATAATTGATCGAGGGCATCTGTAATAACAATGTCCAGGAACCTCTGTGCTTGTTCACCATTGGTGATGTAAGTTTCCCAGTCTAGAGTTGGACAGTTTAATGCTGAGTGATTCCAGTCCTTCTAACTATGTATTGTGTCTGTCTTAGGTCATAGGAGGAGTTCTATAACCGGCTACTTTATCCGGCTTACTTGAAGGTATCTCTTTGAAAATCAGAATCAAATAGCCAGCTCCAGCGGCAGAGCGGGATAATCTTCGGACTACATCCTTTAGATTAGACGCTGGGATGCCTGGTGGAGCTGGCTATTACTAGACGGAACTATTCCACCCTCAAAGTACTATAATGCTGGCTTAATATTTGACCAATTCACACTGAATCTCTCAGCAGATGGTCCTACTGATGCTAAAATCATAAAACCAACCTATGTCTGCCCATCCAATCCTTCACTGAGAGCCACACTAGATTTCCAACAACATTATTAGGCACTTAAAACCCGTCAAAACAAGAAACTAACTCATTATGTAATCTTTCCTATTGATCCCACATGGAACTGGGGTTCCACAAAATGCAAATTCCTTGTGAAGATGAAGAGTTACTCCTCTTCCCCCAAATCCAGTGAAATACTATCTATCTCCACCGCCTTTCAATTCTATCAACTCCATATAAGAATCCTGACACTTCTAAAAATACTTAAACCATCAGAAATATGTTTGTAAGCATTATGGAATCAGAAAATACAAAAAAAAAAATTTGCAAAATCTCTCAAGTGCAAATTTGCTAAAGCTGTTTGAAAGTACAGTTGTATAAAATCTTACCATAACAGCAGATGTCCTTCTCTTCACTGTTGCAGTATTCTTTACAATAGAGATTCTCTGCCAAGGGCAGCCTGATGTCCAGCCAGAATATCAAAGCCTTTTGTTTGTAAAGGGTATGCCATATGTCACATGTATGCTTCCCATGCATGGCATAGGGCGTAAAGGTGATATTGGGGTGCACCATTCTCAGAACTGAAAAAAATCTAGCAGGAACAACAGTCTAGAGATAAAAATAGGTAACAAACACATCCAGAAGGAAAAAGGACCAGGGGAGGAGCGAGGGAGGGAGTAAATCTTGAATCCCTGCTCTCTCACTCTCAAAACAGTAACACTGAAGAGGTTGCCAACTCACCCACCAATACTCATGCGCAAGGTCTCACTACTCATGCACATAGTATGCATCAAACACATAAATGAACATATGCAGAGATTCTCTCAAAAAACTTACGGAAACACCAGAGACCTCCAAAACACAAGACTGCTACAACTAACAGTCCCCAGAGCACCCATGACACATATCAACACCAGTGTCTCACCTACCAAGCCCTTAAGGCATAACACTCAAAATACAAAATTTCCTGTCATTGTAGACTCAATAGTGAGTCACACAGATGTCCCACTCACCAGGTTAGATAAGAAGAAAGTGACGGCCAGCTATCTGTCCAGTGCCAGGTTCGTCAGATCACGCATGCACTCAGGTCTCTCGCCAACAAGTAACATTTTGACTCTATCATAGCTCATGTTGGAGTGAATGACCTGAGATGTACCACACTGGACTATATGCAGAGAGATGTGATTGAGCTCTCACAGTGTGTGTCCCAGGCAGGTATGACCCTAGCCTTGAGAAGCATATTACCCTCACCTGGAATGATGCCATTACAATAATAACTGGCTTAGTTTTTGGTGTCATTCCAAGGGCATCCGGTTTCTGTCTATCTGGGATGACATGGTCGACAAACATCACTGCTTTGCCAGAGACAGTTTGCACCTGGCACCACTAGGCTTTCAGCTGCTGGCAAAGGCTCTTGCCTCCCAAATAGTGCCTTTTTAGGCAAGATCTCAAAAACAAAATTGCCGATGTGAAAATTGCCAACCATAACAAAATAATTGTTAAAGTTTTTTTAATTTTTAATTAATGGTTTGGGGCAATATATACATTTAGACATATATTTAAACATTTATATGCTTAAGTATTATTTAAACAAAAAAAATTACTATTGGCATATAATAACAATATTCTGCCGCATAGGTGACTTTTGATGCTTGGTAGCACTGTGAACATTGTATTAATAGAGTGCACAGCAGTGATAACTTGACATATTTTCGTAATATAAATTTAAATGATTATTTAGTGAATTTGGTACGGTATGTATGTCTTAGTTACTACAGTAATTGTGAATTGTCCTATATATATATATATACATACACATTTTTTTAGGTACATATTGTGATAGATAGTTAGTGTGGCTTTTAAAAAAAGTTAAAAAAGTGGAAGTTACGTATCTTGCTGTGACATCACACTAATTAATTTTATTTAAATGTTTTGGCGCCATTCTGTACTACTCTGATGAAGCTACTGTGGTTCCAGTAGCGAAAATGCTGTAATTTTATTTGAATAAACCTGCGTTTAGTTTTAAGTATTTCTTGGTCTCTCACACTTCTGGACACCCGTGCCTTTGGTTTTTCGCTGATAACAAAATAAGGATTATGCTGCTAAACACTAGGTGTGTAAACCAAAAACTGCACACTATGGAAGCACTTCTATCACTGGAGGATGTAGATGTTTGTGCAGTCACAGAAACCTGGTTCAAGGCCTCAGAGAGTACCCCGGCCTTATAAGGCTACAATGCCTTCCACACCTTCAGGCCACAAAACGAACGTGCGAGAACCAAAGGAGGTGGTGTTTATATCCATACTGGAGATAAACTCACCTCCCGACTAGTTAAACTGGACAACTCCATGGAGCTACTCCAAGTTCAGATTACTGTGGATAAGACCCCCATTCAAGTCAAAGCTAGTTACAGATCCCCCTTCATGGATCATGTTGCTCATGAGGCCTACTTGACCAAACTGGAGTAAATCCAAATATTGCCAAACACTCTAGTCATAGGGGATTTCAATTATCCCACCATCAAGTGGGAAACCTACTCTAGTCCTAATTCACCAGCGTAAAAATTCCTTGACTTTACTAACTCAAATGTCCTGGAACAAACTGTTCATACCCCAACAAGAGGAACAAACATACAAGATGTGGTCCTGACTACCATGACAAGCAGATACACCACCGCAACTTTCTGACTCTCATTAGTTAAATCTGACCACAAATCAGTCACCTTTGAACTGGCACTAACACCAGAACTCACAAAGGGCGAAGTCAGATTAAAAACTTCACCAAAGCAAAGTAAGCCCTCCTAGGGGAAGGTATAAATGCATTCCAAGCCCCACCCCCAGCTGGAAGTGGTAACTATAGCAAAGCTTACACTATAGCCCTGTACAATCACTTGTATAAGTGTGTATAGACTCGGCTGTTCCGGAAAGAATCAAAGCCAGAGCCCCAAGTAAAAACAAGTTGCCCTGGTGGACATCCAGCCTCAACAAACCTTACAGCAAAAAGTTGCAGTCTAAGAAAAATAAGGCGAGGCCCCATCAATGGAAAAGCACCCTCCTCAGCTTCAACAGGCAAATAAGACAACATGTCAAATCTTCTAAGGATAACTTTGAGAAAAATTTAGCAATCACAGCCAAGGATTACCATAAGGCCTTTTACAGCTACGTACATAGCCTAAAAGGTAGGACCCAAGCATATGCCGAACTAGTGACTAATGGTATCATACACACTAATCCCACAGAGATAGCAAACCTGCTATCGGACAGATTTGGTGAAGGTTTCACTCGCTTATCCCCTCCAAACTTATCACAAACCTTGCCCCCCACCCTACATATCCAAAATGCAGATCATTATAGCCTTGTCTAAGGCACACAACGCAGCCTCTATGGGACCAGATGGCATCCCAAGCTGTCTTCTAAACAAACTAAAACATGAACTAGCATCATTATTAAGTACCCTATTCAAACACAGCCTAACCACAGGCATTGCTCCTGTGGAATGGAGAAAAGCAACAGTTATTCCCCTTCACAAAGGTGGCTTAGCAACAGAGCCAGGGAATTACAAAACCCATAAGTCTGACCAGCTTCATCTGTAAAGCCATGGAATGTATCATCATGGACCTCATAAATGAAGGCAAATGCAACTTCCAAACCCGGAATATGACCCAGTTCAGCTTCATCAAGGGCAGATCCAGCCTGTTAATCCTGGTGGATTTCTTCGAAAATATGATCACAACCATTTACGAAGACAAATCTGTGCACACAGCATACCTCGACTTGGCGAAGGCCTTTGAAACAATTCCCCACTCAGGCATTATCGATAAACTTAGTAAACTGAATGTAAACCCCTTTGTTGTCAGATGGGTTGCCAACTGGCTCACAAGCCAGTCTCAGACTATCAAAGTGGGTGACTCTACATCAACCAGCAGAACTGTCACCAGGAGTGTGTCACAAGGGTCAGTGCTGGGCCCCCACTGTTTGGTATATACTTCTCAGAAGTTCAGGCCAAAACTAAGGGGCTGTGGCTGACCAAGTTTGCAGACAACTGCAAACCGGGTCCAATTATCGAATCCCCGTATGATGGTAGTATACTTCAGGTGGATCTTAGGCAGACCAACAACTGGTGTCTTAGATACGGTCTCAAACTGAATGCAAAGAAATGCATTATTATTCCTTTCAGTAAAAACAATGTCCCTTCATACTGTCAAATTAACAATACCCTATGTACCTATGAAATGGTAAGAGATCTGGGATCACAGGTACACTGCAGCCTTAACTTTGACCACCATGTTTCCACCATCATTCCTACTGTAGTGAGGAAGGCTTTCTACATAGCGCACTTGATTAGCAAAGGCATCGCCTCTACAGCAAAGGAGGTTATAACCCCCTCTATACACGTCACTGATAAGGTCCATAATTGAGTATAATGCCCCTTTCGGCATGTACTGTACACAAAGGACCTGCAGTGATTGCACAGACCTCAGACGTTTCTAACTAAGAAGATCAAGGGATTCCAGCACGTGCCTTACACAGACCAACTAGAATCCCTGTCACTATAATCAGTTTCTTATAGACTTCTTAAGGGAGACTTATGCCTGGCTTACAGAGCATTCTCTGACCCAAACCTAATGCATTTGCTGCACATCTGTAAATCAAATGGGACTAGATCTACCTGTTCCAGAACTTGTAAAGGACATGCTGGAGGGACAGATTTGTCTCCCAACAACTGCCGTGTCCTTGGAATAGGGTGCCAATTCATGTGAAGCAGCACACCTCCATGACACTGTTCAAAAGGAACCTGGATGAGTGTATGGGGCACTGTAAATTCTTACCTGGGATAGTGCCCACAACCATCCTGGGCATGGGCAGTCATTACTAACTACAACCTGGGTATTGACTAGATTATCTATGGTATTACATTGGAATGAAATGGCTAGGCTTGAAATGACCTCCGGGTCAATAGAATAGCAACCTCCAATGATCCTATGGTAGAAGACCAGGGAGGAGCAGGAACAGAAACACTTTGTGGAGGCTTGAAAGCCACAAGGGCGTTAAACAAGCCTTCAGTGAAGTTCTGCCATTCACTCTGAGGATCTTTGTCAAAATATGTTTAGTTTTCTACTTCTTTTTGAGTGCAATGTCAGCCTTGAAAAATTCTGGAGGTTCTGACCTCTGACAGCACTCAATAATGGTAGTAGGGACCTCTTCCTTAACTAAAATTTGAGGAACAATCTCAGGTCCTTCGGTAATAAACAGCTTCATTTCCCCTTGTACATCAGAGGTGGACATCTGCAAAACGTCCATGGATGTGAGTGGTGTCAGGTCCTGAATAACTGTGAAATGGTCACAGCAGAGGAATCTGAAAAAGAAACCAGAAGCTCCTCTGGGCTTTCACCAGCCTCAAGAGAGATGACCATTTTCTTCATAGACAGCTGGCCCTCAAGGCAGGAAGATCCTTCCATGGTACCTTAACCAACAACTTAAGTCGTTGGTTCTCAATATAAAATTGCTAGTAATAAAGCCGACTCCTCAATGTCTTAGGGATAAAGGACCAACAAATCTTGCAAGATGTATGGTTGTGTGAAGTGCCTAAACAGAACAAACACTGCTCGTGATGGTCTTTATGGGGATTCTGTCTCCAACACTGGCATTTCCCCTTTCTGGATGATATGAAATGCAGCAACCAGATTACAAGGCAAACGTAAGGTAAATAAAATCAAAAAACCGCAACAGGGCACTTATTTGAAAGCAGCAGAACCAGCAGATGAACGGGCATTCAGACCAACAATTGAAGATGGCATTCGGACTGGCAGCAAAGAAGTTCTGAGGATGGTACATTCGGACGTCACCTTTATGCCCTACACCATGCAATGGGAGCATACATATGAAAAACAGAGTACCCTTTACAACCAAAAGGCTTTGGTATACTGGCCAGACATTGGGCTGCCCGAGGTAGCTAGAAAATGATTTGGTAGTTTGAATTAATAGAGCCTATTTTCATAGGATAATTAGTAATTAAATTGGTATATAAGATGTATTTGCAATTTAGAATTGTATCTGATGAAGTCCTAATCATTGGGATGAAAACGCATGGTTTGAATTAGAAGAGCGTTAATATTTTTACGCTGTATCTGAATAAACTACTACCATTTTGGGACTTAATTCGTTGTTGGTTTGCCTCTTTAGCAACTCTTTTTTTGGATTATCTAGCCAGGAATCATTAACAGAACGCTTTAGAATTACATTGATTTATATCAATGAAGTAATAGCAGAACCCCACTTTTACTACTAAATGTAGACATTGTAAGCTACAGTTCCGTAAGCCATAAGTAAGAAACCTACCATATATATTAATGGAACTACAAACACATAAATAGAGCACATTTTTATAATAATTACTTAAAATGTAATGTTGTAAGGAGGCTTCATCCTCCCTCAGTGTAGCAGTTGTGCCTTGAAACCCGTCATAAAGGAAAGTTGTTTTAGAACTTACCATAACCACAGATGTCCTTCTCTTCCATGTTGCAGTGTTCTACTAGTGGGTTTACCCTTCTTCCAATCAGCTTGTCCGGCCAGGTTTCCAAAGCTTTTCCAGTCTCTCTTTGTGCGTTGGACGTCTGACGTGGAGGCAAGTACGTGAGCCATAAAGGTGACATCTGCTTGCACCAGCCCTCAGAACCTAAATAAAGCCCCAGCCGGAGTCAGTCCTGAGGGACATAGCCTGTCCCTGAGCCAGGTAGACCAAGTGTAAAGGTTAAGAAGGAGGGATGGTGGGAGGGAAGGAATACTGCAACATGGAAGAGAAGGACATCTATGGTTATGGTAAGTTCTTACACAACTTTCATATGTCCTTCTATTCCATTGTTGCAGTATTCTACTAGTGGGTGAATACCAAAACTCACTAAAGGTTGTGGGGTGGCCTGTTAGAGGACTCCAGGATTCCATGCAGGATAGCCTTGGCAAACCCTGCCCTGGCTCTGGAAATATGGTCCAGTTTGTAGTGTCTGGTGAAGGTGTGCATAGAGGACCAAGTGGCTGCTTCCAAAATGGCGTTAGTGTCCAGGCCTTTGAAAAAGGCCCCAGAAGAAGCCATAGCTCTTGTGTAGTGGGCCTGAGAGTGTCTTCCCATGGTGTGTGTAACAAAAAGAGATAGCCTTGGCAATCCAGGCTGAAATGGTCTGTTTGCCCACTGCTTTCCCCAGAGCCCTGGGGTGGAAGGAGACATACAGTTGGTCTGATTTGCTGAAAGGTTTAGTTTTATGCAAATAGAATCTGAGTTATCTGTGGACATCCAGGGAATGAAGGACTCTCTCACTATCTCCCTGTGGGTTAGGGAAGAAGTTAGGCAGATGGATAGCCTGATTCAAGGAAAGGTCATTGACCACCTTGGGGATGAAGGATGGGTTTATCCTTAGGGTGACCATGTCCATATGGAAAACCAGGAAAGGAGGAGTAGCCATAAGGGCTTGAAGCTCTCAGACTCTCCTGGCTGATGTCAAAGCTACTAGCAGGACTATTTTCCACATGCAAAACTTTAAGGCGGCCTTGTCAGCTGGTTCAATGGGTGGTAAAGTGAGTTTTTCTAGCACATAGTTGAGATCCCAGGGAGGAGGGGATGGTTTCCTGGGAGGTCTTAGGTGCAGGACCCCCTTCAGGAAGAGTTTGGCTGGTAATCTGGATGCCAGCAGAGGGTCCATAGGCAGGCAGGCAGGCAAACAGGTGTGCTTTTAAAGAGGAGTACGACAAGCCTGTCTTCAGGTGTTCACACAGGTAGGACAGAATCAGAGTCAAGTCGCTGTCCAGCAGCTACATTTGTCTTTCATGACACCAGAAGGAAAACCTTTTCCATTTGGAGAGATAAGATTTTCTTGTGTTGAGCTTCCTGGCCTCCTGCAGGACTGAAAGCACGTCCTCATTGTACAGGTGTCTGAAGGGAATCAGAATCCTATCCGCCACAGGGAGAGGAGCAGAGACAGTCACTGTGGGTGTATCTGTGTTCCATTGTGCTGTGTGAGTAGGTCCACTGAGGGGGGTAACTTGTGGTGACTGCCCTTGGACAGATGAAGAAGTAGAGGGAACCAGTGCTGCCTTGGCCAATAGGGGGTCGCCAGCAAGATTTTTGGTGAGTCCTGCTGAATTTTAAGTAAGACTCTGGATCAGAGGGAAGGGGGAAAAGGCATACAGGAACTTCCCCTTCCATGACATTGAGAAGGCATCTGTTTGCAATACATTCGGGTCATGAGCTCTGGAGCAGTAGCTCTGGAGTTCCCTGTTTATGGAGGAGGCGAACAGGTCTATCTGAGGAATACCCCACCTGTGGACTAGATCTAGGAAAACCTCTCTTGACAGCATTCATTCGTGACTGTCTGATATGTTTTTGCTTAGTGAATCTGCCTGAGAGTTGTGCTGGGATGGGATGTAGGCTGCCTGGAGGGAGATTCCCTGAGAGATGGCCAGATCCGATACCTGTACATCTAGTTTGCATAGGAGGTAGGACTTTGTCCCTCCTTGCTTGTTCAGGTACCACATCACTGTGGTGTTGTCTGTGAATATTTTTAGGAGGCCCTGTTGGAGGTGAGGTAGGAAGATGTGCAGGGCTAGAAGTATTGCTGTCATTTCCCTGATATTGATGTGCATTTGCTTGTGTATGCCTGTCCACAAACCTTGCACTTTCCTTGGACCCAGAGTTGCCCCTCCAGCCCAGGTCTGCAGTATCTGTGTGCATGATCTGAGAAG
The DNA here is from genome assembly GCF_019279795.1 of Protopterus annectens. Lineage (NCBI taxonomy): Eukaryota > Metazoa > Chordata > Ceratodontiformes > Protopteridae > Protopterus > Protopterus annectens. Next base: position 1,497,996,509 of record NC_056732.1, on the reverse strand, counting down.
GGCATTTGTAGGGGCATGCCTGGATTCTGGGTAACTTGGGCAAGCCACCATTTTAATTCTTGGTGAAGACAGGGGAGAAGTGGAACCCTGAACTCTAGAGAATGTGAGTGCTGGCCGAACGAAGGTACCACTAAAATTTTCTTATGTGCAACCTTGCTAGGGGCAATATGGGTATAGTAGCTGCCATGTACTCCAGAAGTCTTAGGAATTCCCCCACAGGCAGGGCTGATAACTGGAGGGCTGACTGAAAGTAATGGGAGAGGAACACAACTTTTTCCTCCGGGGGGAAGGCAATACTTATGTCTGTCCTGATTCTGCATCCCAGGAAGACAATGTCCTGTGTAGGATGGAGATGGGACTTTGGGTAATTTATTAGGAACTCTAGAGACTGCAGCAGGAGGAGGAGGTCCTTGGTGTGAACAAGGAGGGTTTGTCTGCCCACTGCTTGAATGAGTAGGTCATCTACGTATGGGAATATTTGTATTCCCCATGTCCTGCAGTAGGCAATGACTGGATCTAGGCACTTTGTGAATACCGTTGGGGTGGTGGAGAGCCCAAAAGGCAATGCACAGAACTGAAAGTTTAAGGAGTTTGCTATAAATCTGAGATACTTCCTGGAGGTAGGCTTTATGGGGATGTGAAGATAGGGTTACCATGAAGGCCTGAGGATGGCAAGTCATAAAGTATCCATCCTTCAGGATGGACAAGACCCGTTTGTCTGTTGTTACTAGGGCCCAGGCAGGGAGACAGTGAAAGAGACAGGTGGACAAGGGGGTGTTGGTAGGAGGTGGTGGAGGGAAAAGTGCAGGCAGTCAGACACTGCCTGCCCTGTCTGCAAAGGCCTGAGGAGTCCTTGGCTGGGCAGTTTGCTTCCTGGGAGGCCTTCTGGACCTGGGGGGGGGGGGGGGCTGAAGACCTTGATGCCTTTCTTATAAACTGAGTCTTAGCTGGAAAGTTCCTCTGGAACTTTGGGATTGGAGAGACAAGGAGGTATTTGAGGTCTTGAAGCTCCTTCCTTTTTTGCTGGAGAGATTTGAAAAGATCAGCCACCTTAGCACTAAAGAGGGCCAAATGGTCCAAGGGGGCATCCAGGAGCTTGGCTCTGAAGTCATCAGGGAGTGGCTGCAGACTTAGCTAGGAATATCTTCTTAGTACGGATGCTGATGCAGCTGATCTAGCTGAGGGCTCAGCTGCATCATATGCGCACCTAAGGGAGTGCTTGTTCACTTGTGAGACAAGCCCGAGTAAGGAAGACAAGGATGCTTTAGCAGCACAGTCAGGAATGTCATTAAGCTTTTTACAGGCTTTGTCCAGAAGAGCCAGAGAGTACTTGGCCATGTGAGACTGGTAATTTGTAGCCCTAAAAGCTAGGGTAGCAGAAGTATAAATCTTTTTTCCCCACCTCTCCATGGCTTTGCTGTCCTTATCTGCAGGCAGGACAGTGGTAGTAGGGAGTAGTTTGGATGCCCTGTCCGTAGAAATGGAAACAGTGGCAGGGTCAGCTGGGGGACACTTGAAAAGGAATTTGTCTGAGTCAGGGACCCTGTACAATCTGTCTGCCCTTCGAGGAGCATCTGGGTTAATGGATGTTGCAGCAAATGCATCCAGGAAGGCAGGTTGGACAGGTGGGATAGGTGACGGATTACTTGACTCCATCTGAATCAGATCATAAAATCTTTTTTGAGATTCAAACATGTCTGAGCATTCTCACTTAAAGTGTTCTCTCATCAGGTTGATAGTGTCCCTGAAGGTAAGATCTTCCACTGGGGAATCAGGCTCGGCTGATGCCTCTTCAGGGGATCCATACCCCAGGGGGGGATGAAATCAGGGAAGAGTAGGAGAGGGAGTCTTCAGAGGAATCAGACAGTTCTTCCTCTGCAGGCTGGCTCAAAGTCTTTTCAGGTATTGAAGGCCTAGAGCTGAGAAGAGGTGGAGCCACAGAGGTGAACTCAGTAGAAGGCCAAGAAAGCATTGTAGACACTCTAGCTGAATGCCTGCCAGTCAGGTAAGGCCTCAGGTGCCAGAGAAATATGTATGGTCTTTTGTTGTTTCTTAGAAGGCCTAGCCTGCATCTGGCTAGAGGTAAGCCTGGAAGAAATTGCTGGAGCAGCACAGGCCTTGTCCAACGCGACCATCAAATGTACTGGTTCCCTCGTCGTGTATGGAGCAGGCACCAGTATATCCTCCCTAGACCTGTCGTCCACTCTAGATTGTAAGGCCTCCTGAAAATTACCCACTGTATCTGTAGTGGCGGAAGCTGAGTCCTCAGCTAAGCTGAAGGCAGCTACAGGTTGAGGAGCGGCAGAGGGAGGCACAGTGGAAGAAGTATGCCACATGGTCTTGGTCCTCTTCCTTGGTGGTTCGGATGGGGCGTCGAAGGCGGCTTCCATACCGAAAGCTATCTGTCTTAGGCGCTGGTTCTCAAGGTAAAAGTCGAGAGCCTCTAAACAGTGGCAAAGGGTCTTGGGGACGAACGATTTACAGATGGTGCAGTTTTTGTAATCATGATCCCTACCCAGACAAAAGAGACATTGGTCGTGGGTGTCTTTATGCGGGAATTTGATGACCACAGTTGCACTTACTCTTATCAGACATGAACAGACTATAAAATACAAAAGGACTGAAGAAAAAGGCCCCAAAGGGGTACTTATCTTTAATGTGAAACAGATCCAATGTCTGCGAGCAGCAGGAACACCTGGCGTATGGCTGGCGGCTAAAAAGTTCTGAGGGCTGGTGCGTGCAGACATCACTTTTATGGTCCACGTACCTGCCTCCACATCAGATGGACAACGCACGAAGAGGGACTGAAAAAGCTTTGGAAACATGGCCAGACAAGCTGATTGGAAGAAGGGTAAACCCACTAGTACAAAACTGCAACACTGGAATAGAAGGACATCTAAATATGGTGACTTTAAAGTTGTATTATATCACAGATAAAGGAAATCCTTTTTTTACCCAATTTCTTCCTCACAGTTGGCCATCAGCTGTCCCGAGGCTCTCCTTGTCCATGGGTTTGCTAAACCTGCTTTATACCTTTAGACTTTCTCCAACTCATCTACTCAGAAAGAGATACCAAATGTCAAATGGAAAGGTGTTCAGTCAGCTCCCACACCAAAAGAAGTAAGAGTCCTTTATGGATCCATCCTAGGAGTTCTACTATTTAATGTATTCACAAATAACATTTGCAAAGTATTCAAACACGAAACTTTAATACAATACACAGATGACTCTGCTACAATATGTTTAGCAAAATCACTCACCTAACTCCATCTTGATACACAAAATGAATTTATACAATTAGAAGAAAAGTTCACTCATCCTAACGTACTGAATACCAAAAATACAATTATGATCTTCTCCCCTGGCATAAGCACAACTTACTACTCAGTATTCCACAACAACAACTATCAACAGCACAAAGTACAGTTGTGTACCTACTACAAATGTAGATGTTCAAGTGTATTTACTGTTGCAGTCATTACAATTGGGTTATCCTGCTGGCAGGCTACCCGCAATCGGCCTGAATTCCAAAGTCTAGGTCCGGTGTCAGATGCTGTCGCCTCCTCCCTAACGTCAGTGCGCCAGGGGTATAAAAGATGCAGCCGACACCATTGTCTTCAGTTTTTCTTGCCCCAGATGTCAGGTGCCCCCAAAAGGGTAGGCTAAAAATAAATATCAATAAAGCATGCATGCACCAAAGTAAATTATTCCTTAATCTACAAGCAAATACACCACATAGGTTGTATAGAATAGAGAAGTACAGATAAGGTCCAGCAAAGATAAGGGGGATGGTGGGTGGGTAACCTAGACTGCAACAGTGAATACACTCGAACATCTAAATTTATGGTAGGTACACAACTGTACTATGTTCATCGTGTTTCACTGTTGCAGTCATTACAATTGGGTTGAATCCCAAAACTAAGGTTGGGAGGCTGGAGCTAAATAGGATTAGGAACGGCTATGAGGCCCTGCAGAACTGCAGTGGCAAAGCCTGCCCTGGATTTAGAGTAGAGTGGTAAGTGATAGTGCTTTGTAAAAGTGTGCACTGAACTCCAAGTTGCTGCCTCTAAAATGTCTTTGGTTGGTACTCCTCTGAGGAAGGCTGCTGAAGTGGCTGCCGCTCTGGTTGAATGTGGCCTAATGGCCTTAGGCACTGATTTGCCATGTTGTGAATAGCAGAAACGAATGCAGTGGCCTATCCACTTTGAAATAGTCTGCTTTGAGATAGCCTTTCCTTGTGATCCTGCAGCATATGCCACTAGTAATTGCTCAGTCTTTCTGAAAGCTTTGGTTCTGTCCAAGTAGAAGCGCAGCTGCCTGTGTATGTCCAAAGAATGCAGAAGTCTCTCACCCTTATTCTGTGGGTTTGGGTAAAAAGTAGGCAAGTGAATAGTTTGGTTAAGGGCCACATTGGACACTACCTTAGGCATAAATGTCGGGTTTGTCCTCAGAGAAACTCTATCTGGATGAAAAATGATAAAAGGATCCACAGCCATGAGTGCCTGTAGCTCTGAGACTCGTCTTGCAGAGGTTATTACTAGGAGCAGAGCTGTTTTCCAAGATAAAAATTTTATATCAGCTGTAGCAGCTGGCTCAAAAGGCGGCAGGGTGAGTTTTTCCAAGACATAATTGAGGTCCCATGCAGGTATTGGTGATCTCCTTGGAGGCCTTAAGTTTTTGGCTCCTCTGAAGTACTGCCTTAGTAAAGGATGAGAAAAAATAGGTGGCTTTGTATTGTAATGAGCTGAAATGGCACAGGCATTAATCTTAATTGATGAAAAGGAAAGGCCTTTGTCCAGCATCTCAGTTAAGTATTGCAAAATCTGAGGAATATTTGGTACAATCATGTCAATTCCTTGTGCCTGGTTCCAAGCACAGAATCTCTTCCATTTTTCAGCATAAGATTTTCTAGTACTAGGCTCCTGGCCTCCAAAATAACATCCATCACTGCTTTAGAAAGAGGGGTGTTTTGAATGGCTACATTATCCGCCATGCTGCCAGATTTAAGGTCTTGAGTTGGCTGTGCAGGATCTGATTGTTTTGTTGGGACAGTAAGTGAGGAATTTGAGGTAATGTCAAGGCTGGGCATTGAGACAGGTTCCTTAGGACTGGGTACCAGTGCTGGCGAGGCCAGTCTGGGGCAATCAGTATCATTTTTGGCTTCTCTTGTCTGACCTTTAGGAGTACCTTGGGGAGGAGGGGCAGTGGAGGAAAGGCATATACTGTTATTTTTCCAGCTGAAAGATAGAGCATCCACTTTCCATGCTTGCTTGTGGTAAGTCCTTGTGCAGAATCTCTGTAGTTGGCAGTTGTGAGGGGCAGCAAATAGATCTATGTCTAGGCATCCCCATTTCCTTGTTATCATGCTGAAGACTTGCGGATCCAATTTCCACTCGTGTGGATCCATGAGGTTTCTGCTTAGTTCGTCTTCCAGAGTATTTATCTTTCCTGGCAGGAATTGTGCCTGTAGATGTACTTGGTAAGTCAACGCTGTGTCCCACAAAGTCATGGCTAGTCTGCAAAGGGGATAGGAATGAGTGCCTCCCTGCTTGTTTATGTACCACATGACTGTGGTATTGTCTGTCTTTATCAGTAGTTGTCCCGGATGAAGTTGATCCTTGAAGGCTGTCAGGTCATTCTGAACAGCTAGCATCTCTTTTTGATTGATATGTAGATGCATTTGGCTTGCAGACCATGTGCCCTGAGTACATCTTCCTGCCATGTGGGCCCCCCCCAGGCATAATCTGATGCATCTGTTATTAATATCTGCCTGGCTGAGGGTGAAGTGAATGGCTGTCCCTTGTTGTGGTGACAGGCCTTTGCCCACCATCGAAACTCCTGTTGCAGGAATGGAATGAGGGTAATTATTGTTTCCAGGCTGTGGCAATGTTGAGTCCAAACACTTTTTAGATACCTTTCAAGTTTTCATATGCAGTCTTGCATATTGAATTAGCAGAATGCAGGATGCCATGAAGCCCAAAGCCTGCAGAATTTTCTTGCAGATAACTGGGCCTTTGTTGCCAACAGTTTGAAATAAGTAGTCAGTTGCCTTTGTTTGTCTGGCGTGAGATAAGCCATCTGGGCAGTTGTATTTAAGCTTGCACCCAGGAATATTATCTCTTGAGAGGGTACTAGTTTTGATTTCTTTTTGTTTACTGTGTACCCTAGGCATGTTAGTAATCTTTTTACAAACGCCAGATGCTGTAGTAGAATGTCCTTGTTCTCTGCTTGAATGAGGCAGTCGTCCAAGTAAGGATATATTTGTATTCCTCTTTGTCTACAGAATGCAACTACTGGAGCCAGGCATTGTGTGAAGACCCTGAGCGCAGTAGATAAGCCAAAGGGCAGTGCAGAGAATTGGTAGTGCATTGAGCCAGCTATGAATCTGAGGCATCTTCTGCATGACTGTCTGATTGGGACATGCAGGTATGCCTCTTTTAGGTCTAAAGTCACAAGTCAAGCCTTCTTGCCCAGCATGGGTAGAAGCTGCTGCAGAGTCAACATTTTGAATTTTGGAATATCCAGATATGTGTTTAGAATAGATAGGTCCAGTATTGGTCTCCAGGCTTTGTCCTTTCTGGGCACCAAGAACAGTCTCGATCCTTGTCCCTGCTCTTGCTCTGGTACTTGCTGAATGGCCCTCATGTCCATGAGGGATGAAACTTGCTTTTGTGCCTCTGCCCACTGACTTTTTGGCAGGTCTGGCAAACCGTGTGCCCTTGGCAGGGTATGAAAGCGAAACTTGTAACCTTGTGACACTATGTTCAAGACACATTTGTCCTGGATTATTATGTGCCAATTTTGATGAAAAAGTGCTAGTTTTCCCCCTAAAGGTGCTGCCAGAAGATAAGTGCTTGGCACAGTCAGGGGGAAGTCATTGGGACTGTTTCCTGTACGGCTGTGATTTGTCTTCTCTGCTTTTGGAGGTAGAAGCACCCCATTGTTTAGACCTGTATGTGCCTTGGGGCTGGGATCTGCCTCTAGGGCGTCTGTATCTGCCCCGTTGTGGCCTGTCTGACACTGGAAAGGACCAATTATTTGTAGGCCAGTGTCTGCTAAATCTTGGAGGCTGTACCTGTAAGAAATCCTTGACTGTTTGCATAGATTTTGCTTTGTCCTCCATTTTTCTTCAATACCTCCTCTGCTTTAACACCAAACAAGGTATCATGCTGTAATGGAGCATCTAATAATTTTGCTTTAACATGATCAGGCAGATTCTGTTTTTTAACCAAGCATGCCTCCTAATGACAGAACCCCGTAACAGCGGCCCTGCAGGAGGCCTGCAGAGAATCAAAACCACATTGCAAAGTATGATTTCCAACTTGTTCAGCTGCATGCAATAAATCCTGCATTTCTTTGTTTTCTGCACATTCAGAATTTATCAACATTTTCTGTTTAAGCAAGGACATAATATATTGCTGATATTTAAGCATATGAAACTGACAATTTAAAGCCCTTATAGCCAAGGTAGCAGAAGTGTAAATCTTTTTCCCCCATCTGGCCAGTGCCCTAGAATCCCTGTCAGAGGGGGTAGGGTTTTTTAGTGGAAGCCTTGACCCTTTTGGGACCCTGAGAGATAGTTTCTGGGTCAGCAGCAGGGTTATTAAAAAGAAATTTATGTGAATCAGGAACCCTGTAGTATCTGTCTGACTTAACAGGAGCCGGAGGCAAGGAGTCAGGCGTCAGACTGGACTCTTAAAAAACATCATCTACAATGTCTAACACAGGTGGAATAGCAAAGGGCCTGTGCTGAGGTAGTAAAAGGAAGTCTCTGAGCCTTTTCTTAGATTCTGAATAATCTTGGCTCTCCCAGTGGAAATGCTCCCTCATGGTATGCAGAGTTTCCCCAAAAGAATAATCCTCAGGAGGAGAGGCTGCAGGGAGAGATTCTTCAGCATCAGAATCCTCATAGGGAGGAAGAGAGTATTCATGATCAGAAGAGGAATCAGATGAAATGGAAACCTGATCTGAAGATTCATATTCTGTCTCTTGCCTAGGCCTCTTATCAGGAGGGGGATGGGAACCCCTGATCAAAGTAATTAGGTCTTCGGCCATTTTGAGCATCTGTTTTTTAAGCATGGAGGCCTGTCCATGGGGCTGTTGTATTTGTTTCTTTGTCTTTAAAGGTGTTTTAGTTTTTGCCTTTCAAGTTGAAGTAGTTTTACATATAATTGTGTAGGCCTGAAAACACCCTCAGAAGCCGATGCCTGCACAGTGGCTCCGGACCCATCTGAGGGAATAGTTTCTGAGGTTTCAATACCTTGAGTTTCCAGCGGCCTAGTCGGCAACACGTGGGAGTCGGTAGCGGCCTGCGGCTCTAAATTAGCAGGGGTCAGGGGCTGCGAAAGCGTCTCACTGAGAACCGGTGAACCGGCGACTGGCTTAGAAGAAGCCTCATCATCAGTTCTGGACCTCGGATGCTTGTCCTTTTCGTTTTCTTTGCGTTTCTTGTGAATTGCGGTGGTCGGATGGCTATCCGAAGACATTGTGTAATTAAATCTTCTGCCAAAATAGTGAAATGCAAAATCGTACCGACACTTAATAGTGCGTTGGTTAAATCTAGCACAGAACCGACAATTAGCAACATCGTGGTCAGGGCCTAGGCAAGGAATACAGTAGGAATGAAAGTCCTTATGAGGTATTTGCTTCCCACAAGAAATACAATTATTAACTTTTTCTGACATCAGTCTGGAGCAAGAAAAATGTTTCTCCAACGGGCTACTTAGCTTTTAATGAAGACTTCGGATCTGAATTTCAAACATGAAAATCTCAGGAGTCGGCCGACCGGCACTTGCGAACTGCTTTTGCTTCGGGCAACGCGCGGCAAGAAAGACTGAAGAAAATGGCGCCGGCTGCATCTTTTATACCCCTGGCGCACTGACGTCAGGGAGGAGGTGACAGCATCCGACGCCGGACCTAGACTTTGGATTTCAGGTCGACTGCGGGTAGCCTGCCAGCAGGATAACCCAATTGTAATGACTGCAACAGTGAAACACGATGAACATCCACTGAATAGGTTAAACACACTAAGCTACTGGCAAAAAACACTGACAACGAGCTCAGGCCTGATCAGCATATCAACTACACAATCTCAAAAACAAATCAAAACCTAGGCACTGAATGCAAAATTAAATGCTACCTAAAACACCAAGCATACACTAATACAACCCAAGCAGTACTGCTTCCAACCCTACTCTGCACATCCCCAATCCCATCCAGTCTACAAAAAATGCTCCTGAATAAACAAGAAATAAGCTGTTGTAAAACAGCAAAATCTGTAGTCAAATTACCCTACAAAACCCATCACTTCCTATTCCTAAAACAGTTACAATTTTAGACCTTCAACAAACCATAATCATAGAAAGTTATTTTCCTGTGCCACTGTCGAGCAGAGACACAGAAGTGATCCCCAGGGTGTATTTCCTATTTCCCATCCACTCATCAAGATTTTTCTTGAAGAGTGCTAATGAAGAACTTTGCTTGACATAGATGGGTAGCCTGTTCCAGAGTATGGGAAGCATCTGGGATAGGAATCTATCCCTCCAGCATGTCCTGTTTATTGTGGTGACAAGGTTTAGGTCCCTAGAGCGTGTAGCTTGGAGGGATTGGGATTTCTTTAGGTGTAGCATGTCCAACAGCTCTGGGTTTGACATAGCTTTATATGTTAGGCAGAGATCACCTCTCAGTAGGCGATATGCTACGGAGTAAAGATGGAGTTTTTTGAGGCGGTCAGTGTAGGGCATTTGTTTGAGTCCAATAATCCTCTTTGTGAGGTACTTCTGTGGCCTTTCCAGCTGCTGCAGATGTCTTGTGAGGTACATTCCAAAAGGGGCGTTGTACTCTATAGTGGGTCTAATGAGTGTCGAGTAGAGGGGAACGATTACCTCTTTTTTCCTGGATGAGAACTCTTTTATGATGAGGTGTGCCATGTAGAAGGACTACTGTCCACCTGGGTCCCAAGGTCTCTTATCACGCATTCTGTGTTAAGTAGATTGCTGCCTATTGGTAGTTCATGGATACAGAGTTTTTACCAAAGGGGATGACACTGCACTTTTTGGCATTGAGCTTGAGGCCATGGCTCTGACACCAGTCATCTGTCTCAGAGAGGCCCTTCTGTAGGATGTTCACATCATTTGGGGACTTGACTATGGCTCCTAGTTTGCAGTCATCTGCTAACATCGTTAGCTAGAGGCCTTCTGGGTTAGCCTGTATTTCACATATATATTTCATAGCCTGTATTATTTGTATATATATATATATATATATATATATATATAAATCGAACTAGTTTTTAATGAAGAAGGAATTTCTGATTTGAACTATTGGTCTCAGTCTCCTTATTGTGCCAGCTTCCAATGTATTTTATTTGTTACAGAGTGTAGTTTTGCCTCAAAGACTATGGACAGCCTTCCTGAGTTTTGGTATTGTCTTGATATCCGGAGATGGAAGTGAGTAATGGGGGCCAGACCATTTACGGCAGCCAGGAGCTTTTTGATGTCTCTGCCCACAGCATCCCAGCTGAACTGGTCTCTGCACTGGAATCCTTTAATGCAGCAGTAGTTAAGACTCAAGAAGTGTTTGGTAGATTGAGGAGTCAGATACCCAGCAACCGTTTGAATAGCAACACTTCCTTGACAGCTTCAGCCGCTGAGCAGTTAGTCAAGCATACTGGTGACAACAATTTTATTGATAAATTATTAGCTTCAGATAGAGCTAATCCGTTCCTGGAGAGTGATGGAAGAATTGATTTCTCAAACAGTGAGTTACACCAATCACAAACTAGTAAAAGGTATGCTGCTCCAGGTAACTGTAGACATCTAATCTACAAACTAGAAAGACTTCTCAATGTGTATCAAAGTGTTGAATATGACATTTTTTTATCTGAATACTTATATTAGTCTTGAAATAGTTCCTCAAGGCTTAAGGATGAGCAAGTTTGCTAATGGAATAGATCGTGACAGTGACTTATATTCAAGCCTTAGTCAAGTTTTTAATGAGGCAGGCTGAAAAATGCTTGGAGAGCTTATTGAACATTATTGTAAAAAGCTGTGCTTACTGATTGATGAAATTATTGCTCTTAACATAGCTATTCAAGAGAAAGTACAGTTGTGTACACTTACCATAAATGTAGATGTTCGAGTGTATTCACTGCTGTAGTCATCACATTTGGGTTATCTGCTTGCAGTACCCCTCAGTCGGCCTGATCAAAGTCTTGGGTCCTGCGTCGGTTGCTGTCTCATCTTCCATGATGTCAGGTAATCAGGTGTATAAAGTATGCGGCCGATGCCATTACATCAGTTTTTCTTGCCCCAGATGTCAGGTGTCCCCCTTAATGGGAAGCAATTATTTATATATATATATATATATATATATATATATATATATATATATATATATATATCATCATTCTCTTTCGGCTTTTCCCGTTAGGGGTCGCCACAGCGGATCATCTCTTTCCATTTCTTCCTATCCTCTGCATCTTGCTCTGTCACACCAACCGCCTGCATGTCCTCTCTCACCACGTCCATAAACCTTATCTTAGGCCTTCCTCTATTCCTCTTACCTGGCAGCTCCATCCTTAGCATCTTTTTTCCCAATATACCCATCATCCCTCCTCAGCACATGTCCAAACCAACGCAATCTCGTCTCTCTTGCTTTGTCTCCAAACTGTCCAACATGAGCTGACCCTCTAATATACCGATTCCTAATCCTATCCATCCTAGTCACACCGATTGCAAATCTTAACATCTTTAACTCTGCCACATCCAGCTCTGACTCCTGCCTTTTGTCAATGCCACTGTCTCCAACCCATATAACATAGCTGGTCTCACTACACTCTTGTAGACCTTCCCTTTCACTCTTACGGATACCCGTCTGTCACAAATCACTCCTGACACTCTTCTCCACCCATTCCACCCTGCCTGTACTCTCTTCTTCACCTCTCTTCCACATTCACCATTACTCTGAACTGTTGATCCCAAGTACTTAAACTCGTCCACCTTTACCAACTCTACTCCCTGCATCCTCACCATTCCTCTACCCTCCCTCTCATTTACACACATATATTCTGTCTTAGCCCTGCTGACCCTCATTCCTCTGCTCTCTAGAGCATATCTCCACCTCTCCAGAGTCTCCTCAACCTGATTCCTACTCTCACTACAGATCACAATGTCATCTGCAAACATCATAGTCCACGGGGCCTCCTGTCTGATCTCATCTGTCAACCTGTCCATCACCACTGCAAATAAGAAAGGACTCAGAGCTGATCCTTGATGTAATCCCACCTCCACCTTAAACGGATCTGTCACTCCCACTGCAGTCCTCACCACTGTCACACTACCCTCGTACATATCCTGTACCACTCTTACGTACTTCTCTGCCACTCCCGACTTCCTCATACAATACCACAACTCTTCTCTAGGCACCCTGTCATATGCTTTCTCCAAGTCTACAAAGGCGCAATGCAACTCCTTCTGACCTTCTCTGTATTTCTCCATCAACACTCTCAGAGCAAACATTGCATCTGTAGTGCTCTTTCCTGGCATGAAACCATACTGCTGATCACTAATCATCACCTCCCTTCTTAACCTTGCTTCCACTACTCTTTCCCATAACTTCAAGCTGTGACTAATCAGTTTTATCCCTCTGTAGTTACTGCAGCTCTGCACATCACCCTTATTCTTAAAGATAGGTACCAAAACACTTTTTCTCCACTCCTCAGGCATCCTCTGACTTTCCAAAATTTCATTAAACAATCTAGTTAGAAATTCCACTGCCATTCCTCCTATGCACCTCCATGCTTCCATTGGTATGTCATCTGGGCCAACAGCCTTTCCATTCTTCATCCTCTTCATAGCTGCCCTTACTTCCTCCTTGCTAATCTGTTTCACTTCCTGATTCACTATCCCCACATCATCCAACCTTCTCTCTCTCTCATTCTCTTCATTCATCAGCCTCTCAAAATACTCTTTCCATCTACTCAACACACTCTCCTCTCTTGTGAGTACCTTTCCCTCACTATCCTTTATCACCCTTACATGCTGCACATCTTTCCCAGCTCTGTCCCTCTGTCTAGCTAATCGGTACAGGTCCTTTTCTCCCTCTTTAGTGTCCAATCTCTCGTACAACTCTCCATATGCCCTATCCTTAGCTTTTGCCACCTCTCTCTTTGCCATCGCCTCATCTCCTTATACTCATGTCGACTTTCTTCATCTCTTTGACAATCCCAGTTCTTCTTAGCCAGCCTCTTCCTGTGTATACTCTCCTGTACTACCTCAATCCACCACCAGGTCTCCTTCTCCTCGTTCCTCTGTCCAGATGTCAGACCAAGCACCTTTCTAGCAGTCACCCTTACTAGTTCTGCTGTAGTTACCCAGCTATTGGTAACTCTCCACTGCCTCCCAGTGCCTGTCTTAACTCTTCCCTAAACTCCACTTCACAATCACCCTTTTTAACTTCCACCATTTAATCCTTGGCACAGCTTTCACATTCCTCCTCCTCTTCTTGATCACCAACGTCATTCTACATACCACTAATCTATGCTGCTTAACTACACTTTCACCTGCCACCACTTTACAGTCTCCAATCTCCTTAAGACTGGCCCTCCTACATAGTATATAATCAACTTGTGAGCATCTTCCTCCACTCTTGTACGTCACCCTATGCTCCACCCTCTTCTTAAAATACGTATTCACCACAGCCATGTCCATCCTTTTCAAAATCCACAATCATCTGACCTTCTGCATTCCTCTCCTTAACACCATACCTACCCATCACTTCCTCATCCCTCTGTTCACTTCACCAACATGCCCATTAAAGTCCGCTCCAATCACTAGTCTCTCACCCTTGGGTACACTCACCACAACTTCATCCAACTCACTCCAAAATTTCTCTTTCTCTTCCATCGCACACCCAACTTGAGGAGCATATGCACTAACAACATTCATCATTACACCATCAATTTCGAGCTTCATAAACATCACTCGGTCAGACACTCTCTTCACGTCTAAAACACTCTTGGCATATTGTTCCTTTAGTATAACCCCTACCCCATTTCTCCTGCCATCCACACCATGATAAAACAATTTGAACCCGTTTCCTAAACACCTGGCCTTACTTCCCTTCCATCTGGTCTCTTGCACACACAATATATCAACCTTCCTTCTCTCCATCATATCAGCTAGCTCTCTCCCTATACCAGTCATACTGCCAACATTCAAAGTTCCTACCCTCACTGCTACACTCCTAACCTTCCTCCTATCTTCCTGCCTTTGGGCACGCCTTTGCCCTCCTCTCCACACACATATATATATATATATATATATATATATATATACACAAAGTTATACCTCCAACAAAAAAGCAAACACACCAAAAAGCTTTTAAGTATAGTAAAGGAGAATAGATGTATAGCCAAAAGAAGTCAGGGAGCTGGAGGGAGGGTAACCAGGACCTCAACAGTGAATACACTCGAACATCTACATTTATGGTAGGTGTACACAACTGTACTATGTTCTTCGTGTTTCATTGTTGCAGTCATCACATTTGGGTAGATTCCCAAAGCTAAGGATGGGAGGAGGAATTTAGATAGCATTAGGACCAGCTATAAGGCCCTGCAAGACTGCAGTGGCAAAGCCAGCTCTGGATTTAGAAAAAATTGGCAAATGGTAATGCTTGGTGAAAGTATGTACAGAACTCCAGGTAGCAGCTTCTAGGATGTCTCTGGTAGGGACACCTCTGAAAAAGGCTGTAGAGGTAGATGTAGCCCTGGTTGAATGGGGTCTAATCCCCTGTGGAATAGGTTTTCCATGGTGCTTATAGCAGAAATTAATGCACTGGCCTATCCATTTAGGAATGGTTTGCTTTGAAATAGCCTTCCCCTCTGCCCCTGCAGCAAATGCCACCAGCAGTTGTTCAGATTTCCTTTGAGGTTTAGCCCTGTCCAAGTAAAATTTGAGTTGTCTGTGCACATCTAAGGAGTGCAGTATCCGTTCCCCTTTGTTCTGTGGATTAGAAAAGAAGGTTGGCAAATGAATGGACTGATTAAGAGCCACACTGGATACCACCTTGGGCATGAAAGAGGGATTGGTCCTGAGGGACACCCTGTCCGCATGAAAGATGATGAAATGCTCCACTGCCATAAGGGCCTGTAATTCAGATACCCTTCTTGCTGAAGTGATTGCTAAAAGGAAAGCTGTTTTCCAAGATAGGAATTTTAACTCTGCAGTTGCAGCTGGCTCAAAAGGAGGAAGAGTGAGATTTTCCAGTACAAAATTACGGTCCCAGGCTGGAGTTGGGGCTTTACTGGGTGGTCTTATGTTTTTGGCCCCTCTGAGGAACTGCTTGAGCAGTGGGTGAGAAATGAGGGGTAGTTCTGTGTTATAATGAGCTGAAATGGTTGAAGCATGAATTTTGATGGAGGAAAAGGAAAGGCCTTTGTGAAGCATCTCAGTTAAATATTAAAGAATCTGAGGTAAACTGGGTGCTGCTGTGGCCATCACTTGAGTTTGGTTCCAGGCACAGAATCTTTTCCATTTTTCAGCATAAGATTTTCTAATACTAGGCCTCTTTGCCTCCAAAATGACATCCAACACTTGTCTACTGAGGGATGGTAATGGAGAGATTAGATAATTAGCCAGACTGCCAGGTTCAGGGTTTGAAGCTTGGGGTGCAGAATCTGGCTCTCCTGCTGAGACAGCAGGGTAGGGGTCTGAGGTAGGTGCCATATGGCCAGCTGTGACACACTGTGCAAGAGGGGGTACCAGTGTTGGCGTGGCCAGTCTAGTGTAATCAGTACCATCCTTGGTTTGTCCTGTTTGATCTTTAGTAGTACTTTGGAGAGGAGAGGCAAAGGAGGAAAGGCATAAACTGATAGATTTTTCCAGCTGAAGGACAGAGTATCCGCTTTCCAAGCTTGTTTGTGGGGAGTCCTTGTGCAGAATTTGTCCAATTGGTAGTTCTGGGGGTAGGGAAACAGGTCTATGGGATCCCCCATTTGTTGATCAACATGTTGAAAATCTTTGGTTCCAGTTTCCACTCGTGTGGGTCCATGAGATTTCTGTTTAGTTCGTCTGCCAGTGTATTTAGTTTTCCTGGCAGGAATTGAGTCTGTAGATGCACTTAGTAGCTCAAGGCTGTGTTCCACAGAGCCATGGCTAGTCTGCAGAGGGGGTAAGAATGAGTACCCCCTTGCTTGTTTATGTACCACATAGCAGTGGTGTTGTCCGTCCTTACCATTAATTGTCCTGGAAGAATGTGGTCCTTCAAGGCTGTCAGAGCATTCTGTACAGCTAACATTTATTTTTGATTGATATGCAGATGCATTTGACTTGGGTTCCATTTGCCCTGAATGCACTTCCCTGCCAGGTGAGCCCTCCATGCATAGTCTGATGCGTCTGTTAGGGTTTGGGCAGCAGGGGGTAGAGTGAATGGTAGTCCCTTGTTTTGGTGGCAGGCCTCTGCCCACCAAAGGAATTCTAACCATAGGCAAGGTATGATAGGAATCATTGCTTCTAGATCCTGAGAATGTTGACACCATAGGCTTTTTAGATACCACTGTAGTTTCCTCATATGCAGTCTTGCATATGGAATTAGTAGAATGCACGAGGCCATGAACCCCATGGCTTGCAATATTTGCCTAGCAGATAGCAGGGTTTTTGTGGCCACTAGTTTGAAATAAGTTGTCAAATTAATTTGTTTCTCTGGTGTGAGGAAAGCCATCTGGGAAGTTGTATTCAAGCTTGCTCCCAGAAATATAATTTGTTGACAGGGTACCAGATGTGATTTCTTTTCGTTTATGGTGTACCCCAGACAAGTTAACACCTTTTGTACAAATGCCAGACGATTCAGAAGTATGTCCTGGCTTTCTGCCTGAATTAGACAACCGTCCTGGTATGGGTATATTTGAATATTTCTTTGCCTGCAAAATGCAATGACTGGAGCTAGGCACTTTGTGAATACCCTGAGCACAGAATATGCCAAAGGGCAGTGCAGAGAACTGATAGTGCATGCAGCCTGCTTTGAAGAGTAGGTATTTTCTGCAAGATTCCCTGATTGGGATGTGCAGGTAGGCTTCCTTTAAATCCAGTGTTGCCAACCAGGCATCTTTGCCTATCATGGGAAGCAACTGGTGAAGAGTTAGCATCTTGAATTTTGGAATCACCAAAAAGGTGTTTAGGATAGACAGGTCCAGGATAGGACGCCATGAGTTGTCTTTTCTGGGTACTAGGAAAAGTCTTGAGTAGAAACCTTGTCCCTTTTCCTCTTCTGGTACAGTCTGAATAGCCTTTAATCTTAAGAGAGATAGTACTTGCTTTTGAGCCTCTGCCCACTGATTTGGGGGTAGATCTGGCCAACCGTTTGGGGTTGGTAACGTGTGGAAGTGAAATCTGTATCCTTGGGAAACTGTTTAAAACTCATTTGTCCTGGGTAATGAGTTCCCAGTTTTTTGCTTGCAGAGCAATCTTTCCCCCTAAAGGAGCAGTCAGTTGAGAAGTGCTTGGAAGTTTTAAAGTTAAGTCATTGAGACAGCTTACCATAGGAGGAGTCTTACTACTCCCTGATTTGGAAGTGGGAGCCCCCACTGCTCAGTCCTGTGTGTACCCTGGGACTGAAGCCTGGGTGTTCTGCTAGTTCTGGGTTTCAACTGAGAAGGCCTGGAAGAAGCAGGAAAGGACCAAATTTTTGAGGGCCAATGCCTACTAAATCTAGGAGGCTGCACTTGTAAGAAATCTTTAACAGTTTGCATACATTTATCTTTTTCCTCCATCTTTTTAAGAACTTCTTCTGCTTTGTCGCCAAACAGGCGGTCCTGATTTAAGGGAGCATCCAGCAATTTAGTTTTATCATGATATGGCAAAGATTGCTCCTTAAGCCAAGCATGCCTTCTAAGTACAGACCCGGTGACAGCAGCCCTGCAAGATGCCTCTAGTGAATCAAAACCACATTGCAAAGTATGTTTTCCAACCTGTTCAGCAGAATGCATTAAATCCTGTAAATCCTTACTTTCAGCACAATCAGGAATCATTTTCTGTTTAAGCAATCCAATAATATGCTGCTGATACTTTAACATATGAAACTGGCAATTTAAGGTCCTGATGGCCAAGGTTGCAGAGGTGTATACCTTCTTACCCCATCTATCCAGGGCCATCTATCCAGGGCCCTGGAATCTCTATCAGAGGGGGTAGGATTTTTGGAAGTAGTAGCCTTAATGCCCTTGGGTCCCTGTGAAATGGTCTCAGGATCCGCAGTAGGATTTTTAAAAAGGAACTTGTGAGAATCAGGAACCCTGTAATATCTATCAGGTTTTCTGGGAGCAGGAGGTAAAGAATCAGGGGCCAAACTAGATTCCGAAAATGCATCGTCAACAATGTCCAGTACAGGACGGACAACTAAAGGCCTGTGTTGGGGCACGAGTAAGAAATCTCTAAGCCTCTTTTTAGAATCAGAGTAATCCTGGCTTTCCCAGTGAAAATGCTCCCTAAGAGTATGCAGGGTTTCACCAAAAGAGAAATCCTCTGGGGGAGAAGCAAAGGGAATAGAGTCCTCTGCATCAGAATCCTCATATGGAGATAAAGGTAAATCCTGGTCATCAGAGGAGACAGAAAATTCAGAATCGTGGTCAGAAGTATCATAAGCAAATTCAGTCCTAGGTCTCTTAGAGGGGGAAGGTTGGCTTCCCCTGATTAAAGTAATAAGGTCTTCAGCCAGTCTTATCATTTGTTTTCTTAGGCATAGAGGCCTGACCATGCGGTCTGGGCATCGGTTTCCTAAGCATGGTTCGAGTTTTAGGCCTAGAAGAAGAAGATGGCGTCGGTTTAACATGCAAGTCAGTAGGCCTGAATACACCCTCAGAAGCCAGTGCCTGCACAGTGGCTCCGGATCCATCCAAGGTAGAGACATCCGCAGGTTCCACAGTTGAAGCATCTCGCAGTATACCGGACTCCGAATGGGTCTCAGTAGAGGCCTGCAAATCTGAAGTAGTGGGTATTAGGGGGCTGCAAAAGCACCTCACTGAGTACCGGCGAACTGGCAACTAGCTTAGGAGAAGCGTCGTCGGCAGCTTTGGACTTAGTCAGCCTGTCCCTCTCTTTATCTTTGCGTTTTTTCGGAATGTCGGGAGTCGGGTGGCTTACTGAAGACATATCTGGATAATTAAACCAAGTACCAAAATATTTAGAAGCGAAAATGTACTGATGACGAATAGTTTGTGGTTTAAATAAGGCACAAAACCTACAGCGAGGTACATCGTGGTCAGGGCCTAGGCAAGGAATACAGTACGAACGAAAATCTTTATGAAGTATTTGCTTTCCACAAGAAATACAATTATTAACTTTTACTGACATCGGTTTTGAGCAAGAAAAAGTTCCCCCAATGGGGTACTTAGCTTTAGTTGAAGACTTTGGTTCTGAAACTCGAAAACGAAAATTTCAGGAGTCGGCTGACCCTCACTTGCGAACTGTTTCTGCTTCGGGCACCGCATGGCAAGATAGACTGATGTAATGGTGTCGGCTGCATGCTTTATACCCCTGACTACCTGATGTCATGTAAGATGAGATAGCAACCGACGCAGGACCCAAGACTGATAATCAGGCCGACTGAGGGCTACTGCAAGCAGATAACCCAAATGTGATGACTGCAACAGTGAAACACGAAGAACATCCCTTGCTTCCTAGGAGCAAAAAATGAATGGCTAGGTATTGATGCTAAATTATCTAGACATGTGGCAACTTTAATCCATAAATAGAAGAAGAAACTAGCCAGGGATACAGAACAGTACAAACAGAATATCGCTTACCCACTCAGATTTAGTGGGAATAATAATAGAGCACCACTGTTTCACAGACCAGTTCCGCACAGGTTGGAACACAGAGGTATGGTTTATTTTGATAACAGAGAAGATGATGTAGTTACCAAGCGTTTTCCCTCTCAATTTTCAAATAATGCGGTTACCATGGCAACTCCACTTCACGGAACTGAGATTGTTACAAGTAATGGACAGTTCCCACAGCAAGCAGTGACAGTTAGAGAGACAATTGATTTGAATTCACAACATCATATCCATGACAACAATACAGCAGATGACATTTATGTTGAAGCATCACTGGACAACAACAGTGCTGTTAACAGCAGTATCCCAAGGGCCGTTCCTCTTCCTCCACATAACCCACCTCAAAGTAGAGCCAATAACAATGAGCCTAACTTGGCTTTTATGGGAGATAATTTTTTATCGCAGAGTCCAACGAACAGGGAGGTTTCCATGAATTTTCTCAGAGAAGAAGGAATAGGCAGAGGGAGAGTGAAAGGCAGGAACAGCTCTCGAGGTGAGAGACTGTATTAATTGGTTCCAGCACGTCTTGTGCCTTGCACGCTCAAGACATTTTCAATTTAACTGATAAATCTTTGGACACACACAGCAAGAATATTTTACTTAAAGGTCTTCATTTTATTCCCCTCTCAGAGGGCTTCGTTAACAAATGTTATTCTTGACCTGAAACTGTATTGCAGGAAGCTCAACCTTAAACAAGGGTTAAAAACAATGACTTTAATGTTGATAACGACATTTTCAATGTTGATGTTAGTTCTGCTGGTATTAGTTTGTTGCAGGTTAATGAAAATGGTGTTTCCCCTGCACATTCTGGTTTACACAACACTTTCAGTAGGTCTCCTGCCAGTGGCAGTGAAGATACAGATTCAGATTAAGGGCAGCTCCCCCCCTTTGAAAAGAAGGAGTACTTTTAATCCCCCACTCAACCCTACTTTGAATATCTTTTCCAGGGTTTGTGAAAGGGAAATCAGGTCAGCTCTGTCTAACAAAACACAGTACAAGTGGTTTAACCTAAGGAAGAAACGAAAGCTTTAGATAGTTTAAGCAGAGATTTTGACATTAGGATTATGAAAGCTGAGAAAGGAGCTGGCATAGTTGTTATGTATACTAGCAGTTATAATAATAAAATGGAAACTATCCTTTCTAACAAAGTTAAATATAAAGTAGTTTTGCCTGAAGACATTTCCTAGAGCTTTCTTTCCATTGACAATACTCTTAACAGACTATATCGGGAAGGTTTAATCTCAGAGGAAGAAAGGGAGTTTATGGAAGTGAAATTCCCACAGGTAGGCAAAATTTTGGTATCCCAAAGACTCACAAAGACCTGACAGATCCCACTCAGGCATATTGTAGCATCTAGAAAAACTAAGACAGAATTTATTTCAGCTCTTTTGGATTTTTTTCTGAATCCTTTGATTCAGAAAACACAATTCTACCTTGAAGACTCCTGGGAATTTTTAAACAAAATCTTTAAATGCCCCCCCATTGAACGACAATGTACATTTCTCACACTTGATGTTTTAGCTCTTTATCCTAGCATGCCACATCAGGAAGGTTCAGAGTATGCATTGAATTACCTGACCAAACACACCAGCACCCCTCCCCTTTGGGTAGACACGTTGGTTACTTTACTGGAGCTAGTTCTGGTTAATAATTTTTTCTCTTTTAACAGTGTTATTTATCAACAACTTGAAGGGGTGGAAATGGGAGCCAAAATGGTTCCCGCTTATGCAAACTTAGTGCTAAGCTCTTGGGAAGGGTCTATATTAAGTGACTGAACATTTAGGTGATCGAGCACCTAAATGTCGACCCATAAATGTCGAACTCTGACAATTGCGAATGTCCATTTACATGAATTATTTCCCCTGGAAAAAAATTGCTTTGTCATCATTAGTAATTTGCCTTTTTTCCCAATGTAGAGCAATCTCGGAGTTGGTAGATTTAGTTATGAGGGTGTTTAAAGGTTTGTTTTGTTTCCTATGGCCAAGCAAATTTTTTCCCAGGGAAAAATATGCGTAAATGGATGCTCGCGGTTTTAAGGGTTCGACATTTACGGGTTGACGTTTAGGTGTTTGATCACTTTAACGTCTGATCACTTAATATAGACTCCTTGGGAAGCAGACACTCTATGTAAGACTGAAGGTTTTCAGTGTGTCAGGGTATACTAACGTTACATTGATGACATTTTTTTCATTTAGAATTGGTCTGAATTTGAGCTGGATAACTTTCTTGACAGGGTTGGCTAGAGTATCAGTTTCTTAGATTTTACCATCTCGGGTAAAGGGAATGAAGTTAATTTCCTTGACGTTAGTTTGGCCAGGGATGCTGTTTCTTTTAAGTTTTCTTCCAACATTCACAGAAAGAGTGCCTTTCGGAACAACTACTTAGATTTCTCTAGCCAGCATCCCCCTTTTATGAAGAGGAATATTGTTAAGGGGCAGTTTGTGTGACTTAGCAGGATTGTGAGTAAGGAGTAAGGATGATATTTTCCTTAAAGAAAGTCTACTTCTTAAATGGTTATTTTTAGAAAAACATTACCCAGAAAAATTGGTTAATGACATCCTCACTGATATTTTTGTTCACAGAAAAAAAACAAATATCCTCCCATCCTTAAATCTGGTTTCAGCCCTAAACACGCAGTTTCTTCGAATGACCATTCCAGATTCCTGCTTACCATCTCTCTTTATGGAGGGACTATTAGAGAGATATTGTCCAGGAACTGGGGAATTATTAACAGTAGCCCTGATTTGGAAAGAATCTTGGGTCCCAGTCCTAGCGTTTGCTATAGAAATACTGTGTCCCTGAAGTCAGCTTTTGAAAAGAATATCCCTTCGATTATGAGTCTCCCTTCCTAGGGTACAGGTATGTTCTGCTGTGACAAGTGCGTGTGCTGCCCTTTCATTGGTCAAGGGAATGTGTTCTGTTTACAAAATCCCAAACTAGAGATTCGGTTTCAAGAAGATTTTAATTGTACAGTAACTCCATGAATACAGTCTACCTTGCAGTGTGCGACTGTTGCAAAGCGTTTTATGTGGGCAAAACCACAGGGAAATTAAGTGATTGTATTAAAGAACACAGACAAGCACTTAGAAAGAGAGGCATTAAGAATGCTTTAGCTAAACACGCTTTTAATAATGCACAGTGGAAAACTTTCTATTTTGTGGTTCTTGAACATGTTTCTTTGCCTTTTGGTGACTGCAATCCCCTTCTGGAAGTTAAAGAATTGAGATGGCAAGTTAAATTACAGGCATACAAGCCCCCTGGACTCAATGGGAACCTTAATGTTAGAAGCATCCTTAACTGGATTAGATAGGGAGGACACACCCCCTCCAGAATGTAAAATTTTTCCCACTTGTTCTTATTTCATTCCACCATTATTCTGATAAAGTTTGACTGGTTAGCACTATTTTAACAACAAAAACACTCAATATTTTCATATGTTTCAGACTGTTTTGGATTGTTTATATCAAAGTAGGTTTTAATGAAGAAGGAAGTTCTGAATTGAACTTTTGGTCTCAGTCTCCTTATTGTGCTGGCTTCTGAGGTATTTTATTTGTTATACATATATATATATATATATATATATATATATATATATATATATATATATACAAGCATGCAGCAATTTCACACACTGTAAAAAGATACAAACCACCTAGGAACCTCTGCTCTTAGCATCTAATACCAAACAATCACTCTCAAGCCAAACAACAATCGTGGACACTCCCTGTGTACTCAGTCTAAATTTCCAAAGTGTGGATGTCAATCCCCCAATAATGGAGATAGATCTGAGACTAACTTCAAACAGTTTCTGATAAAACACAAAATTTATTTAATTGTGTCTAACGACTGCTCATGTAATGCCTAACTAACTGCTAATAAATTAAATCTGAAAGTCAGCTACGTCATGAAACAATGATGCTGTGAATCACATCAAAATAATTTTTAATATGGAAAATGTTCCAACGATGGTTATTGCTTACTACTTTTGAATACAAAAATAGTTTTAACAATTTCTATTACTAGTATACCCTCGAAAGATTTGAGCAAAGTACAATCTGTATTTTTTAGCAGGTAAATATGCCACCTGTACAACCTATGTCTATACCTCATACGATAACTGTATGTATATACAACTTCAGAGTGTACAATGACACTTGCATGTTTGTACTGCATGCTGTGCATAACCAAGATAAGAAAATGATGCATGCAAATGCAAATAGCGTAACAATGAAAATGTTCTGTATGTTGAGCTGCTCACCTCTGGACTCAACAGAAAATGGGATCTCAGCCTATTTAAACTATCCATCTCAACTAATGGAATAAATAAATGAATGTTTAAGGCCAGTGAAAAGAATGAGGTACCTGATTCAACAACTTACTGGAGTTTGGGAGGTTTTTTTTTGTGCTGCATTCCCTACCCTAAATATATTGACTTCAAAAATGTCTAACTATGCCATTCTGATTACCTATAACAATTTTTTAAACACCTAGATTAAATTATTACTTAAGAAACAGGCAAAGATACATTCCCAGAAAGGAAAACAAACTACATTATTTTTCCTTTTATATACATTACACATAATGTATCTTTTCTTTATTTATAACTATCATTAGTCTCTTGGACTAACTTATAATATAACCATATCCTCGTAGTAACACAAATGGTAATTCTAAATTGTAAAATAATGTACAACAGAACTGCTATATGATAAAAGCTCTTGGACTAACTTATAATATAACCATATCCTCGTAGTAACACAAATGGTAATTCTAAATTGTAAAATAATGCATAAGAAAACTGCTATATGATAAAAGCTCTTGGACTACCTTATAATATAACCATATCCTCATAGTAACACAAATGGTAATTCTAAATTGTAAAATAATATACAAGAGAACGGGTATATGATAAAAGCTCTTGGACTACCTTATAATATAACCATATCCTCATAGTAACACAACTGGTAATTCTAAATTGTTAAATAATGCATAAGAAAACTGCTATATGATAAAAGCTCTTGGATTACCTTATAATATAACCATATCCTCGTAGTAACACAAATGGTAATTCTAAATTGTGAAATAATGTACAAGAGAACTACTATATGATAAAAGCTCTTGGACTAACTTATAATCTAACCATATCCTCGTAGTAACACAAATGGTAATTCTAAATTGTAAAATAATATACAGGAAAACTGCTATATGATAAAAGCTCTTGGACTAACTTATAACCATATCCTCGTAGTAACACAAATGGTAATTCTACTTAATTTGAATGCTAATGAGTAAAGTGGGCAATAACTATTATTACATGGTTATGGTATGCACTCTGTAACGTCAACTGTACCACATGTATATGTCTTGTTATCTTTTTCTGCATATTTTGTGAACAAATATTTAATAAAAAGAAATTTGATAAAAAGAAAAACTATCATCAGTCCAATATTACATAATTTGCTTAATTCCTGCTTTCTCTTAAACCTCACTCCTCCTACAAACATTACTACGCATATGTTGTTCCCACAACTTCAATTTATTTGTATGTAATTTGATCTTTCCCTTTTCTAAAGATCCGTCTTCCTGACCTTTTATCTTTTAAAATATTCAGTATTTCAAATACAGTTGGTTAGGCTTCCACTTTTTAGTAATTGCTTTTGGCAGCCAACAGAATTAAACTTAACAAGGCTTTACTGTCTAGGCAATTTAGATCCTGTGTTCCAGCTGAAAAGAATCACTTTCTCAGTTACACACATTTACTCATCCAATATTTCTGTCCGTGTACTCTGTAGGGAATTTTTTAAATCTGCCAAATCATTACAATACCAAAAACATATTTTCTGAGTTACCTCTTGGACATTCAACATTTGCTCAGTACCTGAGGAAAACATTTTTGAAGTCTGCTAAGGATATAAAAATATCTACGCAAGCACTTACAAGCAAAAAATCGTAAACCTTCGGGACTTTGTTGCATATTTGGGAGCCGTGTATATATCCTCATATTTTACTCTTGTAAATTGCTTTCTAGTCTATCCTTCCAATCTTTTCTAACCTCCTCTGATTTTACTCTTACAATTACTGTGCAATATTTTATATGCCCTACTAGTTATCCCTTTCTGTTCTAGATTCAGCTGAAAACTCTAGCAGAACAAGAGTTTCCGTTAGGCTACTCATATCCCTTTCTTTTTTCCTACACACTATCAATCCCTGGTAGGGAAGGCAGTCTTTAGCTTACAGTCCAAATGTCTTCTTGACCCCATCCCACTCTATTACCTTTCCCTACTTGCTCCCAATACCTTGGTTCTTTTGCTAGTTTTCTCCAGTAAATTCCATCCCCTCCTGCCTATTTTCTGTGCTCCTACTAGCAGTCATCCCTATTGGCAAAATCTCCTTTTTCCATTGACCCCGGTCATGCCCATGTTCATCACCAGGTTGAGACCTCCAGTGAAAGCATAAACTTCTTGTTGCTTATTAGTAACTTTTTGCCCACTTCTGCTTGAATCATTACACCTCTAACAACTAACAGATGGTGTATGGGGCCTGTTGATGACTTTCTTTCTGTTTTTTAATATAATATCCTGGCAGGGTTAACCAGACACTAAGAAGGCAATGTGTTTTGTGGACTGTTGATTTTTTTTTTATTATAATACACTGGTAGGCAGGTCAACCAGATACTAGTGGTCTGTTTGTGTTTTGGGAAGTGCTGATTTTTTATTTATTTTTTTAATATAATATCCTGGCAGGGTTAACCAGATACTAGGGCGGCAATGTGTTTTGGGGACTGTTGATCATTTTCTTGTTTTTTCAAATAATACACTAGCAGGGTCAACCAGATGCTAGTGGTCTATGTGTTTTGGGGTCTGCTGATGACTTTTTTTTAATATAATATCCTGGCAGGCGTCAAAGAAATACTAGGTATGTAGTGTGTTCTAGGGGGCCGTTTGTGGATGCTGTGTTTTTTTTTTACCAATTATCTTTTTGCTGGGTTAGGCAAGACATATTAGGACAGTTTGTCAATGTTTTGTTATTGAAACAAACTCTACTCTTGCATGAGTAAAGTCTGTATGAGTGAAATGAAGTAAGATTTAGGGCAAGTTCTTGGCTATGCGATATGAAACAAATACAATAATTAAACTATGGTCTTTTATTTTCATTATTTTAAACCTTGTAATCTCAAAGTAGATTCTCTGGGTAGGCAGAGGGGATGAGACCAATGCCTGTGTGTGAATGGAATGACTGCAGTACTGGCTTGCTTTGCAAGAGTAATGTGATTTGAGTGAAGTAAAAATCGACCACAAGCGCTGATCTCCGAGTATTTTTTTATGTGAAAAAAGAATACTTACCTTAATAACAGTGTCATTTTTTGTTGTTGTTGTTGTTTTTGTTTTTAACCTTGCAAGAACAAATTAGATACTGTGGGTGGGGTAGGCAACGGAGATTGGAGCTGTGTGTGAATAAAACAAATGGCCCTGCTCTTTACTCTTGTTATAATTCCACCTTTGCAAAACTGTAATATTTTTTCTGTCTGTACGTCAAGGTGAATGTAAAATAATCTGCATTTTTGCATAATTCTTAATGTATGTTATTTCATATCTGTTCATGTATATACTGAATGTTTATTCAAAACTGTTTCTAATATGTTGGTAGACTATTCGGCCTGTACAATAGTGACTGAGCACTTACTTTATGTAAATTGGTAAGCATGTTGAGGGTTGATCCTACCATACCTCTCAATCTCTTACAGCAAGAAATCTGGACAAAGACATACAAAATGGAGGGATAAAGGCCAAAAAAACAGGGACAGTTTTTAAATATTACTGTTACATACTTAGAAAACTGATAGAAAAACAGATTTTTGCATTAGCATGAATTTTATGAAGGATATGAAGTCCAACTCAAATGTTCGTCATTATTTTCTGACTTCAATCTTGAATGATTTGCCAATGATTTGTCAGAAAACCACAGTTTTTGGGGAAACAAACCAAAAATATGAGGCAAAAATGTGGACAGTCTGCGAAAATCTGGACAGTTGAGAGAGATGCATTATATAACTGATTTGTTTGCAGTTAAAAGCATTCTCTAAAGTCTTCTTGATCCTTTATCTGTTTAAAACTTTCATTTAGTGTCTCACTGCTGTTTTTCTGCTGTGATAAACATTTCTGTAGTGTTTTCTGCCTAAAATAGTGTAGCTAGTAGCTGTAGCATAGTCCCAGTTTAGATTTGCTGTTTCTGAGCCTGTTTGTTTGTTTGCTTGCAGTAGCTGTTTGTTCTGAGCACATGTGCCAGGCCATCTTGGATTAGCAGAAGCCTTTCTTCACCTTAGTGAGAGGATTGTGTTGATTGGTCACTGGCTGGTAAAGGTTGGCTGGTTTCGGGCTTGGAGTAAGCACTCATTGGTTCTTCTGAGCTTTTTTTTTAAGTTGTTTCAGGTTGTACCTTCTGACATTTAGGCCCTGCCTTTCAGATGGAATTCTGTTTATTCACACTGAGCTGAACGGAGGAGGGGCACTGACCACAACTATGATTTGTGATATATAACAATAAGTATCCTGTTTTATTGCTTAATTTTACTAGTTATTGATATTGTAACCATTTATAGCACTTTTTTGTCTGCTGCCTACTATGTTTTACTGTATTTTATTGCTATGAACTATCTGCACTATTGTACTGGAATTATCTGCCTTACAGGGCCTGTTAAATCACTTTTGTTACTGTCACACTGTCTGTAAAGCTTTTTTAGCTAGTTTCACTGTGTGAAAGGTATTAAC
This sequence comes from Protopterus annectens, assembly GCF_019279795.1. Taxonomy (NCBI): domain Eukaryota; kingdom Metazoa; phylum Chordata; order Ceratodontiformes; family Protopteridae; genus Protopterus; species Protopterus annectens. The sequence continues at coordinate 1,497,967,913 of NC_056732.1, read as the reverse complement.
TGGAAATTTTCTCTGTTTGTTAAGCATTTGTTTGCTTGTTCTGATTTCCTGCCAGGGAGTGTATCATATAACTGATTTGTTTGCAGTTAAAATCTTTGTCTATAGTCTCCTTGCTCCTTTATGTTTAAAACTTTCATTTAGTGTCTCACCACTGTTTTTCTGCTGCGATAAACATTTCTGTAGTGTTTTTTGCCTAAAATAGTGTGGCAAGTAGCTGTAGCATAGTTTCCCACCCTCCCTACATATTGGTGTCTTGTTCTTATACATGGTAGCTTTGCAGTTGCCTGCCCCTACTGTAAATTTGATATGAGACACTCCTCCCAGTCCAGTGTCATTAGCTCATTCTACCTAATACAGAGAGAACATTTAGGAAGGACAACCCCTTAATTTCTTAACCTTGCATTATCTCCTTTCTCTATTTCCATTATGTCAAAAAAACTTTATTTAGCTGCTTTTACAGTATTTGTGTTTCCTCCTCCTACTCTGTCACTTCATCTTGGGTTTCCTGCTACTTGTTCTCTAAAATGTTCAATTGCATCTTCTCTGCTGCATTTATTACTGCTTCTTTTTAGCCTGTTTAAAATGTAAGTGTTATTATAATCCTCTTAGTTTTGGTTTAAGCACTTGGACTTTAGGCCTACCCCTTAGCTCTCCCTCAGATTCTGACAAATATGGATGGACAATTTCCTACGGTTGCTTCTGCCAGCCTGGTTGATATGGGCATCCTGAGACAGTGTAGCAACTGCCTCATGTACATGGGCAACCATCTACTACTACCACCTAGGAACACAATTTGTGAGAGATGCAATTACATAAAGAAGCTAGAAGCTATGCTCTCTCCCTCACAAGCCAGTATATCTGGCACTGGGAAGGTTGTCAGCACAATCACTACACCTCAAACACCACCCACAACTATACAACACACACCCAAATATGCGGAGGTTCTCAACAAAAACAAACCCAAACAAAGGAGACCTCAGACGCAAAAACACATGAGAACTCCACAACCCTCCACACCACATACCATGCATAGTCCACACACCAGTGTCTTGCAATCACTAAGGCCTAACCATAAACCAACATATTAGTCATAGGAGACTCCATTGTCAGACACACAGATGTGCCTCTCACCAGGCTGGATAACGAGAAAGTCACGGTTAGTTGTTTGTCAGGTGCTAGAATCCACCATATCACACATGCACTCAAAGTCTCTCAACAACAGGTACTGTTATGACTCTGTCATAGTCCATGTTGGCATGAACGACTTGAGACGTACCTCCCTAGACTATATGACAAGAGATTGAGCTCGCTAAATATCTGTCCCAGGCAGGTATGTCCCTAGCCTCAAATGATGCCTCAATACAAACAGAAAATGATTGACTTTAACAACTGGCTTAGTTTCTCGTGTAATCCCAAGGGGATACAGTGCCTGACAGCCTGCGAAGATATGATCGACTGACCACGATGCTTTGCTAGAGATCGCCTGCATCTGTCTCACTTGGGCTTCTGGCAAAGGCCCTTGCCTCCCCATAGTGCCTTTTTTAAGCAAAGTCATGAGGTCGATACTACCAACATAAAAATTTCAACAGAACTCAAATTAAAGGTCATGCTGCTAAACGTTAGGAATCTAAACATGAAACTGCACTCATTGCAAGCATTATTAACCCTGGAAGATGCTGACATTTGTGCAGTCACAGAAACCTGGTTCAAAGCTGCGGAGAGCACACCAGCCTTACCTGATTACTCATCCTATCATACATTCAGACCTCAAAATGTGGGCAGCAAAGCCAAAGGAGGTGGAGTTTCAATATATATTAAAGATACAGACATCTCCAGGCTGGTCAAACAGTATGACGCACAGGAGAAGCAGCAGTAGCAATGGAGAACATTTTTCAACGTTGCTTGCTTTCCAAAGCACTGACGTACCGTATAAGCGTGGAACATAAGACACACATGTGTAGTACATCAACAAAGCAGAAGAATGCAGAAACAACGTGGAAGATAGCCAGAGCACTGTTATACAAATACATTATTTAAGAAAAATAAGTAATTTCTTTCTTAAATAATGTCATTATATAATAGCAATAACCGACTCGTAGGTATGGGTACAGTGAAGATTCACCTATGGTTGCCTTTGTTTAATCACTTGGGCTTTACCCTTGTGATTAAACCACACTAACCATGGAGAAATCTTCAATATACCACCCCCACTCGTTGGTTATTACTAAAATACTCCATTCTTAGAATGCCATTTTTTCCTCTGTTGAGATAATATATCACTGTCATCCTAGTTAACTTCTTTTTGCAACATCCTGTACAAAAAAAAACTGCGAGGTAAAGCCTAAATTGCTAAGACAGAGTGCATACCTGCACTACAAATGTGGGGCACTTCTCTAGAAATTAATTTTATCATTACTTTTAGATATGTTTCACATTTTCATTTCTTTTCTACTACATTAACAAAAATGCACATATGAAAGCATTTAAGTCTGCATTACTGAACCAATGTTTATGTGCTACACCAGTTTTACCATTTTATCATTCTGAAGCTTGAGGTACTTAGTACTATTACATATGTGTTAATACGGAAATGGAACACAAAGGTGTTCTGTGGAAGCTGTTATTGTGGATGTGATCACTTCCCACACTCAGCTACTATACCGCCAGAATTCTCATTCCCTGCAGACAGTTCCTGCTTTGTGTGGATATCTAGCCAAAGACCAGCAACTTGCTTCCCCTTTCAAGGCCCCTTTATTAAACACTGCATTGTTTACTCAAGGGGTTGGGGAGAGCCCAGCTACAGCAAACAGGAAGAAAAAAATCAGCATACACTATCTCCATTCTAAGGTCCTACTCTGAATGTGCTGCAGAACAAAAAATTACTACACAATTTATTAAAGAAAGCAAACACGTACACAACAAAACAGGGAGTGTCCAAGTGCTTTGAGGAAGGGTACGGTTCAGTCATAAAAAGCAGAAATATACTGTCACTGACAAAGCAGTACAACAAGCAGCAATAAAATGATATACGTTATGAAAAATGGACAAAAATTAGCATAAGCAGAGCATAGGCTCTGTGTGTGCTTCTGTTACACAAATCACTAACGGGACGAAATCAGACCATTATTATTAAGTAAACCACAAACAATAAACAATCAGTATAATCTAAGAACAACCAAATGATTTTACTTACTTTCAGTACACTGATATTTTTGCACACCTCAAATAAAACTGAAAATGTGATGTGTCATTACATTTAATTAGTATTAATTAGTCAGTCGCACAGATTAGGGATTTCTTTTAAAGAGAGAGCACAAGAAAAGTAAAGGACGTGCTGAAGGTTATGCAGTGTAAAAAAAGCAAGGCTTACACTTAATACCAGGTTTCCAGTTTTACACTCAGAAACCTGAAACATTAATGCATCCTCTAAAAAACGGTCAACGCAATTCTGTTTGTTCTGTAAACAGTTAAATCCATTCCTTATTACTAATGTTTGCTACTCAAAAACTAAGACAAACACCTTCATCCTGCAGAGTCTACTTTTGCTATTTGTTTTTAAATTTTTTTTGTCTAGTGGTGGCAGAGAGGCCTAACATCCTTTGGGAGAGGTGCAAGGGTACAGGGTTTGAATCTTTACCAGGGCTTTGCCTACAAATGGTCTATTGTGATCAGTGTACTACCTTGATAAACAAACTAAATAAACAATTTTTTCCTCCATTGTTTCTTAAACAACCATCAAGCCTGTCCCCCAGCCCGCTTACTCCCTTTACTCCTAGGACGGGATGTTGCTAAAAGTATAAAGCCAAATACTTAAAACTGTTGACATCGCCCAAGTGTGGTTACTAGATTCCTTGGATAGATATTTTTAATACCTCCCTCTAGAGTCTTCCAAGCTTTTTACTATAAACAATACCCTCTTGTACCAAGATGAAGCCAGTCAGCACCTCCTCACAAGTGCACTCTTCAGCTGAAATGTGAGCACTCCTGACTCAACCCTCCAAATCCACATGCACCACAGTGCACAAGTGGGCCTCTCCCACTATCGTGTTCAGGTAAGTGGGTTATCACCATCTCCCTCCCTAGATGTGGGTGTGCCAACAACAGCTCCTCATTTCTATCCCTCTCTGATTGGCTCCACTAATGCTTTGGATGATAGCCAAATCCAGATCATCTGGCCACTGGTCCAGGTGAAAACCCCTGTGTTATAGAAATGTCAAACATTTTTTCCTCTGTTTAGCAACAATGAAATTCTCTTTTATACCATGACAATGTTTCATTACATACGTCAGATCACAAGAACTACTATGAGTTCATTTAATGTAAGGAGTAAGAAGGCATGGATGCAGTCTTTGCCAGAGCAGAGATGTATCACTTTCATGAAACAAACTTAACAAACATCTGGGATAAAATGTGCAGATTTAATGTAAAGTAATCTTACGTTTAAAAGATGTTGTGACCACGTTCAAAGCCTCCCAAGTTCACCTATCAAGCTTGTGACCTACAGTTCAAGAAGCTTGATTGTCATAATCCCATACTAATATTTTTGATTACAGATACTATTATTTTTGAAGCAAGTTAATGACAAACTTCTAACAGTAAGCAGTTTATTCTACAACAATAGAAGGCATTGTATAATGAATCTGTCACATCGTTTTGTATTTTGATATCTGTTTTTTGTACTACATTCTCTGACCTAGCACTGTGTTACAGAAATAGGATTTTACTACAGAAGTAGATCAGACATTGCCTTGCAGACCAGCACAGGTCACGTCTAAGTAACTTATAAGAAAAAGAACAAAATTATAGTTCCTGAAGTCTTTCTAGTTCAATTTTCCAGCATCTTGATTTCTTTTAATTAGGAAATGTTTCAAGTTTCAGGTAGCTTGTCTGAAATCTGCAAAACACAGTACTGTATCTAATAATGGCTTAGATCAGTAAGTTATAAAGTAGTAGAACATTCTCCATGGTGCGAGTATATATACCCTTTAGAAGTTGTTGTGTCTTTCGGCTTTTCCCGGTTAGGGGTCGCCACAGCGGAACTCCGGTCTGCTAATGATTGTCAGTAGATTTTTACGTGCCGCGCTGCCGGCCCTGACGCACAACCTTCAACGAAGGTACGCCCATTCATGCATGTCTCCACACAGAAGACGCTCTAGCTGAGAATTGAACAGGACAACGTCTTACTGTGAGGCGACAATGCTACCGCAGCACCACCACTGCAGTATATACCCTTTAGAAGTAATGAGCTAAAAATTTTACTTTAGTAAATACATCCTTTTAAAAGTATTAATTATTGTCTACCACTGCCTCTAGACCTTTATCCTTCATGACAGTGTCTTTTTATGATTTGACCATTTATTTTGTAATCATAACTGATGTCCCTATTGCTAAGAGCCATAATGTTACATTTACTAGCATTAAAAGTGAGGCCATTTTTATTGCACAAGGTGTGTATTTTGTAGACTTTTTTCAGAACTTCAGCACCTATTTCAGAAGTTATTTTGCAGTTACCCGCATATTTAGTTTTCCACATACAACACCTGTACATCTAAGAACAGTCCACATAGAAATGGCCCCAGTACAGAGCCTAGTGGAACACCTCTGGTAACTCCTGTCAAGCTAGACAGGTAATAACTTGTAATCTGACTTGGTGCATCTTGTTGTTTAACTAGTATTTTGCCCACTGAAATGTTCTTAAGGCAATAACTGACATGATACTTTGGCAGTTAATAAAAATGATTACAACTATGTACTGTATATGATTTCATCCTGTAGTCAAGGGTTTGACTCTTGCAGCTTCTATTAGCCTACTGTAAGTCTTTGAGCAAGTCACTTAACCAGACAGTTCTCTTGAGCAGACTCTGAAAAGCTCCATGTGAAATGCTATACCCATATCTACATAACCAAATAACTAAATTTAATAAATAAATAAAACAATTTCAGTATGTAACAAAAAGAACAAACAGTAGAAAGGTAATGTATTAATATATGCTGCAAGTAGAAAATCATTATTAGAACTGGCATTTCAGTTTCTTATCTTCCACAGAAATAAGCAAAAATATAAAGACTTACATGTAAGACTTAGTTTGTCTCCCTGATTATTAAGTTTCTAAGACTGATCATCTGTTCTGTGTCCTTTTGTTTCAACTTACATCTGTAACATACCATTATGTACCCCCCCCCACACCCCCTGATATGGGGGACTGTGCATCCTCCCACTGCTTATATTTAGTAACACTTAGATCGATGTTCCTTGGAGGAAGGAATTCTCTGATGTACACAGAATTAGCAGCGCTCATCTGCCTTTTGACTAAACACAATAAAATTCTCCGAACAGAACAGAATGGCATACAGAGTCATCGTTAATCTTATTTAGCAACTATGGTTTTTCTATGTCTCTAGAAGCTTCCCAGATTTTGCGAACAGACACAGAAGCACGAACATAAACCACACAAGCAGCAGCCACAACCAAGAACAGAGATCGCACTTCGGCTTGGGCAAGGCAGATATAACCATTATTATTCTGGTTGCAGGAAAATCCTCTTTTCACTTAGCTACTTGGAGCCTAGCAGCTTCTCCGTATAGGCAGAGCAAGGCTTGTTAAATTCTGTTTTCCAAAACAACCAATCTGGTTTTCGATTTTTATTTTAGAATTAGTATATAACAAACCTACTTGCACGTCAGTGTTTGCATTTATGAGCATGGAACACACGTACATAAATCTTATCCTTTGCTCTCCTTATTAGCATTTTATTTGATTTCATAATTAAAAAATAGTTAATGAACCACTGAGGTGCAATCGTATCTCTGATAATCACTCGCTGCTGGATCTAATTACTTCTGTTAGATACAAAACAGCAAAACATATCACTGATCTTCCATAAAATCTCAGGCAGCATATACCACCAAAATTATTTAACTGATCATTCCAGGCAAGTAAAGCTTCACACTGTGATAAGGGCTCCCTGTTATAAATGCAAGACCTGAAAATGTGGGCCCTGAATTTCCTAAAAATAAACTGATCCAAAGGAGAAAAACTGTAAGCTTTGAAGCTTGTAGTTAAACCATTAAAATGTTCCTGTGGGAGGAAAGTGCTTTGCCCTCTGCACCCACACAGCACTGATATATATATATATATATATATATATATATATATATATATATATATATATATATATATATATGTTTGTTTGTGTGTGTGTGTGTGTGTGTGTGTGTGTGTGTATATGTACATGTATACACAAGTGGATGTGTGTATATATATATATATATATAGATATATATATATATATATATATGTATGTATATATATATATGTGTATATATATATATATATATATATATATATATATATATATATATAGATATATATATGTATGTGTGTATATATACATGTATATATATATATATATATATATATATATATATATATATATATATATATATATATAGAGAGAGAGAGAGATCAGAGAGAGATATATATATATATATATATATATATATATATATATATATATATATATATATATATATATGCATAGCCAAAGATTACTGCACCCCAGAGCAGGGGAAATAACACACATTATCTAAATCTCAGAGTTCATATACTTTCCCTGTCATTCACGTCTTCAGTGCAGCTACTCCAAGGAACATAAATAGTGTCCTTGCAATTTCAAAATACATCCACTGTAACTATGTTTAGGTCCACATTTTGAGCTAGTACAAATGTTCTGAACTTTGAACTAGAGTCAACTAAACTGACATTTCTTTTTGAATCTTACTCAGCAGACACAGCAATCTCTCATCTCACAAACACACATACATACTAGGGTGTAGAACACAGTCATTCTCACTGCAAAAATAGCATGTGACATGGATTCTAAGATGTTCAAATAGCTTCATCATCATCATCAACCACCTTTTTCACATCTTTTACATGGAGTCAGAGTAATCATCTCAACCATCTCCATCTCTCTCTATTCAGCTGCACTCTCCTACTTGTTTTGACAGTCATGCCTTACTGTCACAGGTCATCTCTTACACAACACATCAATCTCTTTGCTGGACACCCTTGTTTCTTCTTTCCTTCTTCCTATCTGTCCCAAATCTTCTTCAACAGATTTTTCTCTTGTTTTCCTTCACACGTGCTCAAACCACTGTGCTCTGTTCTATTTTACTTTCTCTTCAATTGGAGGTACTTGGGCTTCTGTTCTGATGTCCTCACGTCTTCAGCTGTCCCACAACATGCATCCTATCACCCATCTCAGGCACTTCATCTCAATCACCTCTAGCTTCCTTAACTGCGCTGTCTTTACTGCCCAGGTGTCTGTGCCATACAGTAGTACTGGTTGCACAACTGTTTGTATAGCTTATTTTTCAGATTCTTTGGCATTCTTCTGCCATACACTACCCCAATACTCTCTGACAGTTGCCTGGAGCCCCTCTGATTCTCGCTTTGATCTTCTCATTCAGACTTCTCAACAACTACCCCTCCCAGATACTTTAAGCGGTTAGCCTGATCCACTCTTTTCCCTTCTATCTCAGTTTTTATCTTCTTCTGATTTCTCCCATTTGCTGCCATTACAACTGTCTTATCTGCACTCAGTTTCATCCTGTGCCTTCAGTTTTGCATTCCATTCTCCTATCATTTGTTCTTGTTCAGAATCTGCCCATAATGGCACATTGCCTGCATACAGCAGCTTTGTTGGTGTTCTATCCCCTCCAACCTGACTGCAAATGTAGTCCAGCAGTGGGCTCAGAGATAAGCCCTGATGCAAACCCAAGTAATCTACTGGGAACCCCTCTGTGATCTAAAGAGCTTCATCACCTCCTTGAACATGGGGACAAAGCTTGGTCTACTCGGAAAAAGTGCCCTAATACTGAATCAAGAACAATCTTTGAGTATCTTAGAGAAAAGAGTAAGACATTCGTTAGCATATAAAAAAATATTTCAGGCAAAAACAAATCAGACACCAAGACAAACCCTTGCTCATAAAAGTAAGCCACCTATCTGTAAAGTAAAAAAAGGGAAAAGTGGTACATTGCTGCAACACTAAGAAAGAATTCTCAGATAATCCCTGTGTTGCAGCTTTACCAGAATAAGAGTACAAGTCACTGATTTAAACATTCTCTTTCCCTTGTACTGCAAAAGTTACATTAAGTACAGTTACATAGTTAAGTGACAAGCTTCCTGATCATATCAGCCATTGCCATCACGGAACTGCTCCTGGTTCCTTAAACTTTACACTTAAAACTTTTAAAGTCACCCACGCCAAGACCCTCTTGAAGTCACATGGACAACTACAATTATTTTTGCCTTTCGTAAGAATGCTTGAAGGTCGAACTTCAGAATTCAGATTCCTCTTTTTTTTTTTTTAATTTCTTCTGAAAAGATGTAGACCACAGATTAACACAAACATCATCTACTACAAAGCTTCCAATATGGTTTTAGAAGTAGGACAATTGAGTGGATGTTTAGCAATGTAATACTTACTATATGGACACTGAATGGCTTCAGAAAAGTTTCTTTTTAAGTCTTTGCTAAAGATTTTGATATACAAAATCATGACAAAACACCTGAATCCCTAAATTAGACTTTGGTATGGAGTCATTACCTGGTTTAGCAGTTACTTAACAATACTTTCTAGAGCAGACTGGGTACCCTGCTTTCATCCATAGTGGACTTCCACAAGGCTCCATCCTTGAGTTAATTTTCTACTCTTTTTTTTCTCAAGTGACCTCACTAAATCCTAGTCTATACAGATATCAGCTTGCTATTCCTAGATCATGTCGACCACCTCATTAAGCATGGACACCAAACTGACATGAATGATACTAATAACTGGTTCAATTATAAGTAACTGCAATTAAATTGGAAAAATGTGCCTGCATTATCTGGAGCAGTACCCAAGATTAAACAAGTGCTCCCAGGCTGAGAACATTTCACATTATTTGGAAGTCTGGCTAGACTTTACATTCACTGTACATTACTAAATTATTTGTGTTAAACACAAAATCAGGACATTCCTATGATGCTACAAATTACCTAGCTTCTTCATTCCTGAATTTGTATCCATCCCTTTGACACTTCAATGTCCTGACTTGAATATGGTCTCCCATTATTAGCTAATGCTTCATCCAATAAATTAAATTATTTAACGTTTTTAGCAATAGAATATATGGGTTAAAACTCCAATACCGTCAATATTTAGATAATTTAATCAAGACTTTCAATATTGGTTATCCATACAAAGGATTAGCACTCGTGTAACGTACATTCCTCCCTTTAGTATAATCGAATTAAACAGCAACTCCTACATTAATAATGTAGTTAGCTGAACTTTTATATAATGGAAACAACCTAAGGAATAAAACATTTTATTTATATAGTTTCTTATCTTTTTATAATAATAATTTAAATAACAAGTTTTGGAACTTCATTACTCTACGGGAAAACTCAATGCTTTCTGAAAAAAACAAAGCACATCTCTTAACATCTGTGGGAAATACCTCTCTGGTTCAATTTTGGCATATAATGTCTTGAAAATATTTAGATATGGCCTTTTAACACCTAACAGAATATCAAAATATTGCAGTTAACAACAACAGATGTTGGAGAGGTAAAGAAAGCTGCAGGGCTTATTGGGCATATGTTTTATCAATGCTCATTTTTAGATGTATTTTGAAATAAGGCAGCTTACCTTGTTCAGACATTATGGTCTAATACATGTGTCTTAAATAAATTATTAATTTTATTTAACATTCCTGATGATTCCCAAAAAATGGACAATCTTGGCTGTGTCAAGGTAAAATAACAAAAAGGTGGAAGAAGTCTTCTCCTCTGAACTTTGAATAACTTTTAAATTCACTACAAGAAGTAGCATCGAATGAGATCTTTACCAAGAGAAACAGGATATTCCCTAAACCTATTACAAAGAATTCATGGACAAAGTTCTTTTCTATTAGAAAATGTATATAGTAGTGTTAAAAATATTTAACTTAACAATTCCCATGATGGTTATTACATGTTTTGAATCTAAGGAGTGATAATTGTCAAGTGTACCAAATTTTTCTTATCTACATATCAGACATGCATTGTACATATTGCATATAGATATTGCTAGTGAAATATTACTGTATTCTTTAAAAATGTTTAATAAAAATAACAATAAAAACAATCCTTTATCTGCTTGCTTGATAATAACTTACTCTGTCCAATATGGCATGGTTTCAAACCAGTATATAATACTGAAAGTGCCCTGCTAATATTTCAAAACTCGGTATATCAAACATGGTATCAATGGGGAAACTGCTGCTGCTCTGTACTTAGATATGGTATTCAATAATTTGCATAGATCTAACAATGGACAAACTGTCCAGCTTAGCAAACTAAGATTCAGCTCCAGTCCAGCTCAATAGTTCAGAAGTTTTGAAAATTGCAGAACAGAATGTGTACAATGAGACTATACTACAACCACAAACCAGCCCATCACAGCAAAAATAACTCAAGTCCCCATAATAGGTCCAATTTTATTTAAAATACTCATCAGTAATATACATTCAGCTACAATTTGTGTTAATATAGTACTTTATGCAGATGATTCAATTTTATTATGCTCAGCTCCCAAAATCCCCTAATTGTAAACCATTACAACAGAATCGTTCTCAGCCATACAAAAAAAAAAAAAAAACTTGCTACAAAACTGTAAACTGTTAAATGCAATTATCTTCCAAGGCTCATGTACATGACAAACTAAGCTCACTATAACTTCATCCAGCATGCTCTCAATCAAACAAAACTACTTGGGAGTAATAATGAAAACTTAGAATTTGACCAACATATAAATAGGGTCTATATTAGATCATAGAATGCTTAAAAAAGTGAACAGTGATTAATCGACCCTATGTAGGCGAAAGCTTACAATTTCCTAGGGAAAAAATCGCTGTTCCAACAAAAAAAAAAAACATACTTTAAACATTACATTAAGTGGGGGGCTCTGCCCCCACACCCCCTACTTAAATATACCAACTCCGAGACCGCGCTACAGTGCCGAAAATGGCAAAGTAACGAAGCGGCCAAGCGAATTCTTTCCCAGGGAAAGAATTTTCTTAAAAGCTGCTTCGATATTTTGCCGTTTCAGGCTTTTGAGTTCGACAAAGACGCATTCGAAAGAATGCTTCTTCGGTCTTCTAATAGGGAACTAATAAATACTATATCTTCCCTGTATCAATTTAAATGGCTTGAGATTTCTAACCTCTTTACTTACATCCAACTGAAAATGGCAAAGTTATAAAAAAACTAGGTAACTGTGCATCCGTAGCCCACCTTGCAAAACGGTATACTCTAGGATGAAATCTATGCTCAGAAAATCAAATCCTGTTGCCTACTTGAAAATCACATATCTCATCTGGAGACTACTCCTATTCTAAGAAGCTAAGATATGAAATTCACTTCCAAGTTCATTTCGACAACCCACTTTTCTCAATAAAATTTAAAACTCACTGAGGCTATACCTAAACAGTAAGTGCTTTTGTTTATGTTCCTCATCACTTAGCTAACCTCTGACACCACACTATATGGAATCTACCATAAAAAGTAAAATTCATGCTCTATAAGTAAGCGTCTCAATGTTAAGTTGTCCTAGCTATTGCTATTTACAATGTCTAGGAATTTAAAGTCCTTTTCCTGTGGTAATTATTTTCATTGTCAACGTCCTATCTGAGTGTAATCTGTTATTGTTATACCTCTTTGTCTATATGTGGAGCTTTTCTCCCCGGGCCTCTACTGAAAATGGAAATATATCCAGTTAGACCAGCCCGGTTAACAAATGTAAAATAAAATAAATAAATAAAATAAATCATTACTAAGGTAGTACAGGGGGGCAGAGTATGCTCCTTTTTGGCATCTCTTTCCCTGAAATGGAAGCCAAAAGCCCCTAATCTAAACAGGCAGCTAAGACTAATTAATACTTCAAAGGCTAAATTTGAAGACAAAAACAGCTTCTCATGCAAAGGACAACCTCTAAGCTTTCTACAGTTATGTCTATAATCTCAGGGGAAATATGCAACAATGTGCAGAAGATACTCAAACGACATCACTCACACTGAACCAGAGGCCACTGCCAACCTTTTTATTGACTGGTTCAGCTCAAATGTCCCCCTACACCACCCCATAATCCAAAGGAAATACTGCATACCACAATTCCCCCATCCATTACTAGGGAACAGGTCTTCAATGCACTTTCCAAGGCAAAAAACACTGCAACTATAGGCCCTGATAACATCCCATGATGTTTAATAAACAGCATGAAACATATGAAACATAAGCTCTTTGGTCCATTTGAATCACTTTCCAGCTGGAGCCTGCAGTCAGATTTTGTGCCCAAGGAATGGAAGATGGCTTTAGTCATTCCCCTGCGCAAAAGAGGTCTGACCACTGATATGGGTAACTACAGGCCCATAAGTCTGACCCGCCTCATATGTAAGGCCACGGAAAGAATCATCACGGACATGATAAATGAAGACATAGATAACCTGCCATCACAATTTGGCTTTGTTAAAGGAAGGTCATGCCTATTAAATCTGATGGACTTTTTTTGAGAGGGTCATCAAAGCACTGGATAGAGGCTAGACTGTGCACACAGCCTACCTTGACCTGTTCAAGGCTTTTGATACAATACCCCACTCAGCCATAATAGACAAGTTCACTAATTTAGGTATAAACCTTTTATCACCCACTGAGTAGCCAACTAGCTCACTGACAGGACCCAGGAGGTCAAAAAAGATGAGGCCACCTCCTTCAAGAAGCCAGTCACTAGCAGAGTCCTTCAGGACCAAGTACTAGTTCCACTCCTTTTTGACATCTATTTCTCTGAAATGGAATCAAATGATGAAGATCGATGACTGACTAAATTAGCAGATGACTGCAAGGTGGTGGGGTAATCACCAGCTTCCCTGCAGACACCAGCCTTCTTCAGAAGGCCTATTCCTGACTAACATGGTCTTAAACACCAATGTTAAGAAATGCATAATTGTACCCTTTGGGAAGTCAATCTTCCTGGTTAATTACCATGTTAATAATACTCTCCTAAGATTCATTCCAGTGGTCAGGGATCTGGGTACGCAAGTAGACAATTGCCTTATCTTCAACCACGATGTGGCCACAGTGGTAAGGAAATCCTTTTATATTGCGCAACTTATAAGTATGGGCACAGCATCTAGGTCCAAAAAGGTCATTATCCCACTGCACTCTACCATTATCAGACCAATCACAGAATACAATGCTCCTTTGGTATTCACCTGACCAGGCATATGCAGCAACTAGAGTGATCTCAGAGGTTCCTTACAAAAAGAATACAAGGTACAACAAACCTGCCTTATGCAGAGTGCCTTAAAGCCCTTTCCCTCTACTCAGTCTCCTATAGATTGCTGAGGGGTGATCTATGCCTGGCTTACAAGGCATCCACAAACCCCACACGTATGAATTTCCTGCTTATTTGTAAGTCAAACAGTATCAGAAATACAAGGTCTAGGGACCTCAATTTTGTCTGTTACTTAAACAGAACATGCTGAAGAGATAGACGTGTCCCAAAGACTGCTCCTCCCATGGAAGAGGCTTTCCCATCCACGTGAAGCTGAGTTCATCTATTACCCAATTTAAATGCAACCTAGAACACTGGATGGGGAAAAGGAAATTTACAAAGGACGTGGCACCCATGTCTCTAGCTTATACATGCCTGGCCCTCAAAGGCCTATTTGGATACAGGACATCATTATTCTTTCAGCAAAACTTGTCTAGGCTTAGACAGGACCCCTGGGTCATTAGCATAGTAACAGTCTATGACTCTATGACTACAGAATGACACCAGCCTCACAGTGAATTACTAAAGCCAGTTAGGCTCAATTATACTGTGTCTGAATCTCGGCTTCAATCTGGGTGATGGTAAAATGATGTTCAAGACTGTCTGTCTTGCCTTGGACAAACACAAAGCAAGCTTATTTTTATCCTTCTGCAAGTCTTCCTGGCCCGAGTGTCTAAGGTCATTGACCCCCCCCCCCCAATATGGACTACTATCAGGTTGTAATTGCATATGTTAGAATAGCGAGATCTAAGAGCCCTTGCTAAATCCCAGTTCCTGGTTCTAGGAGGACAGCTGTCACAACATTCTTCTCTCGTCTGATGAAGGTAGTGCTGGCGTGTCTGACAATAAAGTCATTTATTATTAAAATATTACCATAGGTAGATGCAGTCTCAGTCAAAGGACTGTGACTAATGCATAAATCAGTTAGCAAATGAAGAGCAGAAAGGTGCAAAAAAGCAATTTAGACTAACTGAATATATAATTACTAAGTGCGCTATATAGAACATGTGCGATCACAAATGACATGCAGAATTAAGGAGGAATGAGACTGAGTAGACAGCAAGAATAAATAAGAAAAATCACTGGGTTTGGTCAGACAAAAGAAGTGGGTCAAAGCTTAACAAATATGAGAACAAAGTGAGAGAATTAGATAAAGTGAGGAATGTGTCTAAGAAAGAAGTCTAAGCCACACATTATGGGAGAGAAGATGGGGTGGCAAAGGAAGACAGTATCAGAACAGGGCTAGAATAAGACGGGGGGGAAAGCAGAGTTCAAACTTAGGCTATTGAAGACAATAAGTACAATTAGTGCAAATAACATGAAGAATGGAGAAGAGGGGATATGTAGAAAAGGGGGGACAACAAAGTGGGACTGCACTAAAGGAGAGAAAAAAAAAACATATTTATTTACATATTGTCTGTTTATTTTGTGTCTGTTCATTTCTGTTGATTACAACAATGTGCTGATCCTAAATTGTCCTTAAGATTTAAGGTAAGAATCACAAATGAAAAACAACTGATTAAGAATACAAAATATACCAGTGTATTAATACAAGATAAAAAGTATTAACAAAATTAATGTTAAAATTAGTAAAGAAAGAGAAGTAACATAATTAAATCATAACTGGATATCTGAAGGAATGGAAGCTAGGGCAACTGACTTCATATCAGCAGACCCAAGTCACTGCTGACGTAGCTCCATCTGTCAGGAAAGTTACAAGCCTAACATGATGACGTTTCTTCAGATGAGATCTGAATGTGGGTAGAGAGGAAAGGGTCCTCTCTGGATGAGGAAGTTTACTCCATATCTTGTTACTTATGTGGAAACAGTGAATCACCATGCCATTTAGCAGAAGAGCTTAACTAATCTAACCATCGTGGCCTATGTGCCAGTTCCACTACACCTCTGCGAGCTGGAACTGGTTAAAGCTTCAACCAGATAAGACTAACTAGTTACAACGGGCTGTACTACACAAGTATTACTGTAGGGAGGGCAAGCCCTCTGCACCACCCCATGTGGGTGGTTCACCATCCATCCCCTTACTTAAATATACTATCCCAAAAGCTGCACAAAGAACACTGACAAGCTCATAAACTTTGAATCACTGCTGATAGTGCACAAACTAAAACTGCACCAACAACAATTATAAATGTAAAACAGCGATGAACAAAATAATTTCAAGGAAGTATACCCGACAATTTGAAATCTCATCCAGTTTACATTGGACTGACGACAGGGAAATCTTATGTTCCATTTAGGTTCATAGGTATTTACTAGGCTAACAAACAGAAGGGCCTTTTTAATCCTAGCCATGCATCCCAAATAGTTTTTTTAGAATCTGGAGAATCTTATTTACAGCAATGCACTAACACAAATCTCTCATCACCTTGCTAACCTACTTCACCACTCACGTAGCTGGTGTAGTAAGTCAAAATAGATGGCTTATTCTCTCATATCGGATGTTCTAACCCAACTCACCCTCATTCTCGTACTGCTACAGGTATCTGAGAAATTTAAACTTCTGCATGGCATGCTATATAAGATATACTATACAAATGTATCCATGCCAACACTACACACCCTAAAAAGGAAGAACTGAAAGGAAAGAGAGTACATAGAATGCAGGCGCAAACTATTACCAGGATCTACAAAAATACTTCTCCAAGCAGAGAGCTGCAGACCTGCAGAATGGAATACTGGAATGAGGGTTGCAGAAATCCACTGAGAAATCTCCAACAGGGTAGGTGATAAGTGCAGAAAGGGTGAAGGAGAAGGAAGGGACTGTAAACATTAGACAGGATTTACTGTCAAGACAAACAAAATGGAAAATACATGCACCTCCATAATTAAATCTCATGTGTATCACCTGTTATACCTGAACATTTGTTACACTTATGTTGTCTGATCTCAAGCTTTAACTCTTTATATCTTCTGTTAATAAAACACGTGAATTGTTAGATCCCAACAAAACATGTATCTTATCAAGTCCCTACAGTTTACTGACATACAGATGCAATGCTTCCAGTACACCATGTGTCTGCTATTGCCAACACACATTAAAGTGCCACACTCAACTTTATAAGTAAAAATGCAAATTGTAGTTGCAAAAACACACAGACACACACTTGGATAGCAAAAATACATAATTAAATAAACTGTAACATGCATGGATTCTACTTCCACAGAAGTGCGTAAGAAAGCAAACAACTGTTAGCTATGCACAAGTTACATTAAATTAATTTACTGCCGCCAGAGCGGGACACATGTATTGGAGAACTGCAAGCTGCCTTGAGAGTGAAGAGAAAATAAAACTGTCCCTTCAGTTCAGCTTCAGAAGATTTCTCATCATTTGAAGAGTTAATGAGTTATCCCTGAGAATTACATAACATGTGCAAACATCATTTAAAATAACGCTGCTGATCTGCCCAGAACGTGTTCTCACTCAGTTCTCTATTTTTGTCAGTCATTACATAATTAAATTTGTCTGGTGCATGTCCTTATAGTTCTCTTTTTTTTGTTGGTTGTCACATAATTAAGCACAAGATGATGCAGTAAGTAGCTTTCTTTACATGAAAGAAAGGAATTTCTAGTTTAACTTTCTCACCATTCCTAAGTCAGATTTTCACCATATTAAACTCAATCTAAGTGTCTGTGCTTCACTTTGATAACTTCTGCAGCTTCTCTTTATAACACATGTCCAAAGTAGTCTCAAGTCTCGGCTTGGTGTTACACTCTTCAGTCGAAAGCAAATTTGTGAACTAAATGTATTCTAATCCAATTAGGTAGGTATCACACACCAACAGCCATGATTCATAATAGGAAAGTTTATAAACAATAAATAAAATGCACATTTTTTGCAACAATATCGCCTGGAATAAGGCTTTGAAATGAAGACATTTTTATTTAAGGGGATGTTCTTTTAGGAAAGCATGTTTTATTTAAGATAACATGAATGCTTAATCCTAGACATTCTTTCCATAAAATAAACAACATACATGTTCACCAAGAAAAGTGATTAAAATTAGTACAGCAATATATGCAAGTGTAATTCAACTACCCCAATCCCCCCAATTAAAAATTCAGAATTCTGAAAGCAGAATGAATGGCCTCATTGAACCTGCAGTAAAACCTCCTGAAAATGGCTTGGAAAACCTGAGTCAGGGAATTTCACACTGAGCTTCAAACTTTTATTACACTATACTGCTTCTTTCCCTACTACCTATACATTCATCAAAAAAGAGAACCGAATACAATATAATGAAATAAAAAAACGAAACATATTATATATTGTCCTCCCCACGGTTGGGTGGGCATTCGAAAGATATGCGTAAATGGGTGTGCCTTCGTTGCAGGTTGAACGTTGAGCTGGCACTTCGGCGTTAGTGAAAATCAACTGCCAATCATTAGCGGACCGGAGTTCCGCTGTGGCGACCCCTAACCGGGAAAAGCTGAAAGGCAACAACAACATTATATATTGTGTAACACTGTTACTAGTATGTATCTGGCCACAATATAAAATAAACTCGTTAAAACAACAATAAAAAAATAACTAAAATGGTGGCAGTACAAATACAGCAGTTATGCACAGCTAGCCTTACAATAAAACCTGCTAACAGGGTGCAAAGGTCTTAGTCTCCTACGTTTAATACAGGAACAAAGTTCAAAATGTCCCATCGCTCAAAGCAAAATAACTGCAAAATCAGAGTTATTGAAAATTCAAGAGCCCCCTATCCCACATGGGACACGGAATCCAGACCAAGGCATCCAGCACACCAAATAGCAGGTTATATTTGTCCCCTGTGGCGTACCACAGATTACTGATTTGCTGTAACAGGAGCTGAATTCAAAAACTTCAGTAGTACCCTAATGTTGATCTTAACTAAATACAGCTGGCCACTGGAAACAAACTCCAAATCCACACAGCCCCCATGGCATACCAGTGCAGTCCAGACTTCTGGAACTTCAAGTCACATTAAAAAACTTTTGTCTCACTAGTGATCAATGCTGAACACATCTGGTACCTGTAAAAAGACTCCAAACCCACAGGTCTAAACATCCACTGAACTCAAGATGAGAGACCATACAAACAAACTCCCTTACAGATGATAAAAAATGCAGAACATCAAAATCCAACAATAAGAAATTCAAAAACACTGGATTGTGGGTGCCAGACCACATATGAAGCCAAACGAAGCCCGGAGTTCCAGCACGCCATAAAAATACAGCAGCATCTAGCAAACAATTCAGATAAATACAGTTGGTGCTCAGAGTCCAAACAAATAAACTACATGAAAGGGGAAATCAAATTCTTGTTCATAAGCAGCCAACATCATCATTTTCAGACAAACACCAAACGACCAGGGCAAGATACATAAAGAAAATCCTGCCATATCTACTCAAATGATCCCCTGGAACAGCCATCAGCATCTCACCTGGCAACCTGAGATACCCAGCACGAATATAGGTCTCAGCAGCAATGCAGTAGAAAGGGTGGGGTGGGAGAGCCAGGTGTCAACTTGTAGAGGACACTGACCAGAATAATAGTTCACAAGCTGTTACTGCAATGTCACTATCGATTGCTCTAATCACAGCTTGTAAACTCTCAACTGTAAAGGCAGCTATGGTTTATTAGGTCATTGCATAATAACGTGTCGCTACATCTGAAAATAGGCAGTACAACAGTTTGCAAACTACTACTCAAGGCTTATGTATCACAGACAACAGAGAATGCCAAACTCTGCAGCTATAGCTCTGCTCAGCAGCTCTTTCTGATGAACAGAAACCAGATGAGGCAGGTGCCAAGAGCTACACAAAGCCTATTACTGTTCTTTTCAGTAAAATGGCATCAAAGGTATAAAACGTACAAAAGATATATTTCATTTATAATTGTTGTTTCTGTAATACTGCGGCTGTCTATAACAGAATGGAACTGTTTTTAGATACATCATCACATTGCTACCTGTCAAAAGCTGCATTACATTCTTTGGAATGGAATTCTGTGTGATCTAAGATTTGTTTTTAAAATGCAACTGTTTGCAAACATACACACACTACTTTCTGTCAAAAGCTGCATTACCTTATTTGGAATAAAATTCAGTGTGCTTTAGCTGCTCCTGTAGTGTACAGGGATAAAACCATGTCTACAGCACAGGTGACCTCGGTTTGATTAACAGCTCAGCCAACTGAAGGAACAGCATGGAGGGATGAGACTGCCCACCCTGATGAGGATGGTATTCATTAATGATGCTCCCTTAGGGGGAGGCATGATCCAAAGAAAGGAGGTACCCTTGAACATGTGTCAGCGAGAGCAGGGATATATAACCCCCAGCTAGAAGATAGAAGGCCAGACATCCTTAGATTTCTTGCTGGCAATGACTCAAATCGGGACACTGAATGGGAGTACGAATTGGAGTGTCAGTAGAATCCCAGCGTAGGGGTGTGGGGCACAAGGGTGGCTGTCACAATGACAGTAAGAGGGAATCTCAGTGTGCTCTATGCATCTTTCTTATAAAAGAAAACAAATTTTGTTTAGATGTTAAATTTCGAAATCACAGGAAATGCTAAGCCAGGACTAATATACTCTACTCATTGTTTTGATGATGGACATGATGGATTTTAAACAATTCTGGAAGCAGTAAAGCATGTACAGCAGAGGAAAGGAAATGCGGCCCATTTGCCCAGAATTAGCGAGTTTAAAATTTTGTATTCTGTTGGCATACCACTTACAACTGCTGAATGATTTCAGCTGCAGTCACTGATGTTCTGCTGCCATCTGTTTAAAACATTTTACCTTATTATTCCCATTACAATAACTTACTTGTTTATATACTTTTTGTTAAAACTCTGTTGATTAATTTCTTTTAAGTAATGTATTTTTATTATTCAAATACAAAAGCTTGCTGCTGGTGGTTTATTTATTTGTTCATAAGGTTACTGGCCAGTACTGGTGAATTGTTAACTGTTGGCATTCACCTTCCAAAGGCAACTGTTTTTATTAGAATAGACCACAATATTAAGGCTGGTTCTTTCTATGCGAGGGAAAATGACTGTAGTCTTGGTATGGCAGACATGTCTAGCTGGTAACAACATTACAGTAAATACAACAAGGGAGTACTACCTCTACAATAATACCACCTCTAGAAAATGTTGTGTGTGTGTGTGTGTGTGTGTGTGTGTGTGTGTGTGTGTGTGTGTGTATACGCGCGCAAAGTATCATAAGAAGTTACTAGGCTATTCACCCTGAGGCCTTTACAAGCCTAGCCATGAATTTAGCCCATATTCCAGCAAGTCAGCACCCTATGCCACTGTCCAGCATGGACACAGGTGGAATCCCAGAGGAGTATTTTCTGTTCCCCATCCATTTATCCAAGTTGTGCTTAAAAATGATTAATGAGGTGCTCTGATTTACCTGGGGAGGGAGTCTCAGTGCAAAATAGATTTGGTCAAGTCTCAGTGTTGGTAAGACTTCACTGGAAGGGCAGTGGACTGAGATCAAGATGAGTGAAATCCTATACTGCTAGTAATTATAATTAAACTTTGTCTGCTCAGTGTAAAACTTTATTTGGGTGTGGCTGATTTTGGTCATAACTTAAGGAAGCACTGTGCATTTGCCATATACTTATAAGGTTAATCGCTCCTCACATATAAATTGGTGATCAATGTTGCAGATCTTGAGACTGTAGCCCCGACCATCATTGCAGTAAAATGTGGTATCAGGTAGTTTACAGAATGCACCACACATAAATTAGTGGCAGAGGTGGAGGATTTAAAGTCTGTACTGTGATATATAATGTGGTATGCAGTGGTATGGATATATTGTAAACTGGTCGTACATAGATAATAAAACAGTTTTGCCAGCAAACAGTGCTTGTACCTTTGCAACCAAATGACAAATACATAGCAGTGTACACTGCACATTGGCTATTTAGTTAAACAGACAATAATATCAGCCCTGTAGAAGGTGGAAAAAGAAGCATTACCCTGATGTTGCAGACAGAGAGAGAAGGGGAATCTGTGTTCTTCCAACACCAAATGCATATCAGTAGTAGGAACAAAAACCCACACTATAAGTCAAGATCAGTTAAACTGTTTTCTCTGTATAAACAAAGGAATTACTTGCATAATTTTGTTTAGGTATTTGCAGGTATCTGTAATCCAGACCCAAATGACCAGGGACAAAGGATGAAGACAGTAATTCCAGGCTCATGAGTAAACAACGAATGCTTTGTCAAAAATGTTTTATTCTGGAATACTGTAAAGTCAGGAATGATACTTTTAAAATTTTAAGCTCACACCTAAAAATTAGAGGAAAAAAAATTGAAAACAAAGGAGAAAACCAGAAGAATGTGTTAACGAATTTCCTGCAGAATTAAGCATTTACTTTGATGGATAACTGAGTGGGTGCAAATTTACTACTATGGAAATGCTGTGAGACTGTATGAAAAAGATCAAACATTTTCAACCCTTCCTGAGGTTATCAAAATCTGGTTGACAGACCAGAAATGTACATCACCTAAAGACAAAGGCAAAAAGGTCACTTCTATTCACTAAGCAAGGCACCAAAAGCATAAAAGGAGTTCACCAACCACTATACATAGGTACAAGGGCAGTCATGTGAAGCAGTCTAAATAATCACACTAAGTTCCACAGGCAAAGAGGGAAGTCAGTGGTTCCAGTATATGCCCAGGTCTTGGGGTACATGTTTCTAACTTAATTATGTGGGCTATGTACAGTCCAAATGTTTATAGTAACAGTGTAAGCACAAAAGCCATGTCAGGGAGGAAACTGAGGAAGTGCCGTGATAACAGTAGATTGGCTTGAAACCGCAGCCGCTCCTTATTACCAAAAGGGTCTGTACCCTGTCCTGGTATAGGGTAAAAAAAACTATTGCTAAGGGGGATAATGCATCAAACATAACCACAGTTAAGCCTGCAGATATTAGAGAGGAAGTACTGTGAGGTCGACTAAAAACTATATCACCCACAAACAAATGGTTTGCTGGAGAAGTTTAATTCCACTCTTAAGACCATGCTGAGGGTATTCATGGACCGCTTTTAGCAGGATTATGACAAATGCTTGCCCCATCTCCTCTACGCATACAGACATGTACCCCAAGAAGCCATTTGGGCTACTTAATGGCAAAAGAGTGAGCAGCTATTTGACATGTGATGGGGGTGTAAATGTGACTTCCACAAGCAGTTTGGGCTGAATTCCAGGACTAAGCTTAGACAGTTCACATGGACGACACTGAAGAACTTAGCACAAATACAACAGCAAAAAAAGTTTGTTATGACTACACATTTTTATTTATTTATTTGACATTTGTTGACCGGGATAGTCCGACTGGGTTGAAGCCCTTTTTCAGCGGAGGCCCAGGGAGAAAAGCTCCAAAGTAAAATTATATAATAATACATTTTACAGTAAATGACTTATACAATAAGATTCTCTACAAATGCATTAACAAAACATGAAGGCAAATAAGACATTGTATACAAATTGTGGTTAATGCAGGTGGATATAAAAGTGACACAACCTTGAGAGGTGGTTGACAGTGGTCAGATCAGCCAGTTAGTAGTAGAAGGGGGTAATGTGTTAGTGGAAGTGGGTGCTGAGAGAGTACAGTAAATACAGAACTGATAACAGAGTTTAGTTTCAAGTCGTACAGCAGAAGTCCAGAATTGATAAGTGAGGAAGGCAGTAAAGAGTCTAGGGAGGGGGTGTTAGTGGGAGTGGCTACTGAGGGAGTACTATAGAGGTAGAATTAATGATAGATTTTAATTTTGTAGGTAATACAGAAGACCACAGTTGATAAGTGAGGAAGGCAGAGGAGAGTCAGACCATATTAGTAAAAAGTGGTTATCTTGGAGAGGATGGTGTGTGAAGTAGAAGAACAGAAATGGGTATTAGGGAGAAAAGGTGGAAAATAAGGGAGGGGGTGATTAATAGGATAAGGACTGGAGTTGGGGAGATAAGTTACAAGGACATGTCTAGGTGTAGTTTAGGTAATGTTTGAGGGATTTCTTAAATTTGTATGTCTGTGGTGTGCTTCTAGGGGCCAAGGGAAGCTTGTTCCAAAGGATGGCAGGTGAGTAACTGTATAGGCTCTGACCTGCAGATTTTTTTGGTTTGTAGATTTGTAATAAACATTGATCAGACCTCCTAAGGGGATGGGTTACAGAGTGAGACTACAGAGGAAATACTTGGACAGGATGAGGGTTTACTGATGCTGGAGTGGATGATATGTAGTTGGGTAGATTTGAGGTGGTTTGGGAACTCAAACCAGTTGAGAGACCTAAGGGCCTGACTGGTGAGAGTTGGGTGGCAAATTAGCAGCAAATCTGGCAACTTTATTATAGGTAGCTTTGAGTTTGGTGAGTAGAGAAGACTGAAGGTTAGTAACGATTGTTGAACTGTAGAAGAGGTTGGGAAGGAGGTAAGCATAGGCAAGTGTAATTCTAGAGTCAGGGGTGAGGTATCTTTTGTTCCTATAAAGGAGGCCGGGCTTTTGATGAATTTTCTTGATACAGTGATGAATGTGCAGGTCAAATTTCAGTTGCTCATCTAAGATTACTCAAAGAAGCTTTGGTACAGTTGTTGGGAGAGATTATGGTGTTGTTAACAGAGGAGATGTAAAATGAGGACTTAAGGTGGTAAAGAGATTTAGGGAGGAAGAGTAAGAGTTTTGTTTTTTTTTGGTCAAGTATGGGTTGTTTTTTTTGTAAGCCAGGCTTCTGTGAGATTAAATGATGTTTGTGTGATGGTGAGTAGTTTGGTTGGGCTGTCTGTTATGGAAATAATTGTAGAGTCATCAGCGTACTGTAGGAGAGATGACTGGGTACAGGACTTACGGAGTTCATTGGTGAAGATGTTAAAAAGGAGGGGTCCAAGAATGGAACCTTGTGGGACTCCAGTTTTGATGGGTAGAAAGGGAGAGAAAGCAGAGAGCCATTTGACTGATGGTTGCCGTTCAGAAAGGTAACTGTTAAACCAGGATAAAGTTGATTTGAGAGAGTTTAGAGAGAAGGATAGGGTGGGAGACAATGTCAAAGGCTTTGGACAGGTCTAAGAAAAGGCAGGAGACAAGTTTGTTATCTCTAGCTAGGGAGATTGTATTGGAGAAGGAAATAAGAGGAGTGGAGGTACTGTGATGAGGATGAAAACCATGTTGGGTAGGGGTGATAAGGTTGCTTTGAATGAGATGGGCCAAGATTTGTTTGTGTACACAGTGTGGAAGGATTTTGGAGAGGGGAGAATCTATGGCAACTGGTCAAAAGTTTGAAAGTTCACTGGAATTGTCGCCTTTGTGTATGGGTCAGGTACAGAATTTTTTCCATAGGGTAGGGACAATTGATTCAGAGTTTCAGCGGTTAATTAGGATGGAGACAGGGTATGCTATAGACATAGCAGCAATTTTTAGGAAGAGAGATGGCAAGTTGTCAGCTGAAGGGGAGCAGGGTTTGAGTTTAAGGAGGAGTTTTTAGTGCAGCTAGTGGGAATGGGTCTTAGAGAGAAGGGGGAAGACTCTAGATGGGGAGTTATGGGTGGTGAGGGGTGGGGTTGGTTAGAGGTCTGTGTAAGTTTGCTTATGGTGTCAATGAAGTAAGAACTAAAGATGGATGCAGTTTCAAGGGCTGTGTTGCTGGGGCAGGGGTTGGGTGTTGATGGATACCCTGGGTAGAGTATACGGCTGATACTGTTCCAGAAAGACTTGGAGTTTCTGGAGTGTGTAGTCTGGGGTTGATGGCAAAAAAATCATTTTATCATTATTAATCTGTTTTTTTGTGAGATTTTGGAGTTCCCTATATCTTTGATAGTGTGAAGGCGATTTTGTCTTGGACCAAAGTTTCTAGGCAGCATCTCCTTTTTGAATTAGAGACCGAGTAGAGTTGGTGAGCCAAGGAGAGATGTAAGACTTGACCCTAATAGTGTGTGGAGGAGCAAGGGAGTTGAGTGCATTTAGGAAAATGGAGTTGAAGTATGATACAGCTTCATTAAGAGGTAGTGTAAAAAGAGTGGACCAGTCTATTGCTGAGAGAGAATAAATGAAAATCTCGGGGTTAAAGTTAGACAATTTCTAACATTCTTTGAATTTGTGGGGTTTGGGAATATGGGGGGACAGACAGAGAATTCATACTGGGCAATGGTCACTGATACAGTCTGGTAGTGATTCCGGCTGAATATAGTGGTTGGGACTGGAAACAAGAATCCAGTCAATGATAGAAAGGGAAATGGTGGATTTGTTGTGGAATGTGGGGAATGAGATGAGTTGGGTATATACATAGAGGTTAATGCAGGTGGTAGGGGAGTTAGCAGTGAGAGTAAGCCAGTTGATATTAACATCGCCTAATATAATGGTCTCATTATGGATGTGATCAGAGATCCAGTTCAGAATCTGCTCTAGTATGGGTATGTTGTCTCCAGGTGGTGTGTAGATGGCAGCTATAGTTAATGTTTTGAGATTGTTCAGTTTAAAGTTGGCTATGAGGAGCTCGGCTGGGTGAATGGTGGGAGGTCAGAGTACAGGATAGCAACTCCCCCTCCTCCTTTCTTATGGGTTCTATCAAGGCGTAGAATGTTGCAACATGGGATCAAGAAATACACTGTTGGAGAAAAAGTAGCGCTGCTTATTCCTATTCAGCAGAATAAGCCATGCACAGTAAGGAATGGCCCTTTCACTGTTGTGAGGAAGGTATGCAATGTTACTTATGCACTGTAGTTAGCAAGCAGGATGCAGCAACACTAAATTTTACAATGTTAGCCTGATGAAGCCCTACCACGATATTCTATGCACTGGGACTCATTGTTTGCAGTGGGTTACAAAAGCAATCAGAGGGATTAACTTATTGAAGCCCTTCTCAATAAGACTCATACTAAAACTTCAGTGCATAAGGTAATGCCATCATAAAAGTTAGCTCTTCACTGACTCAGGAACTCTTTCTAGCACAACAGTTTTGGGACATATTATGTTGTTTAGTATCACAGCTCATGGTAACTTCCTCTACAAATTTTAGTATTTTTTTTTCCTTTATTGCAACATGAATATCACAAATATTGAAAGGCACAATTCAAAGAGGTCATCCACAACCTCTTTTTCCCCATTTTTGCATATGGGGTCAGGGTGTCACTTCAACAGTGGCAATCATCTACAACCAAGGTTTACACCTCAGGGTGGCTAGTCCTGTCATGGCAGTTTTTCCACACACACACACTCGCATGCACACTCGTACCTATTTCCAATTTAGAGTGTCCAATCCACTTACAGCATGTCTTTGAAATGTAGGAGGAAACCTGAGCACCTGGAGGAAACTCACGCAAACACAGGAAAGACATGCAGACTCTGCACAGAATGCACCCCAGCCAAAAATTGAACCAGGGAACGTCGTGCTATGAGGTGACAACAGTGTCTGTTGCACCACCAAGCTATAAACATAGAGACAAGTACAATGAATAAAAAGAGAAGAGAAACCAAGTTAGCTATGCTTCAATATACTGTACTGAACTGCACTGTATGATCCTGCACTATACTGTACTATAGTGTACTGTAGTGTATGTAGGCTGGATTAACCAAACAATGGTCAAGACTAATAAAAGTCTAACAAAGAACTAATCAAGAAGTAACACAAGGGATGCAGTAGATCATTCTTAGGAGAGTCTGTCATAAGTCACTATTATCAATGATAAACTATTGAACCAGGGTATGTTGGTGGTTTGAGGGAGACCTAGTCTTATCCTCTGTCCCTATAAGATTGGCATACTTTTTTGTGAACCGCTCTATGCTTGTTATAGAGTGGGATTCTGTTTACCATAATTTAGAAATTACATAAAAGTCTAACAGTCACTGACAGCTGAAGAAGACATACATCCTGAGTAACTGTTAATTTTAGACATAACAACGAATAATCCCCTAGAATCCAGATGGTGGCCACGGCCATAATGTTAATGCTCAGAATTCTAGTTACCCCACAAACCCTTTAACTGTGTACATTCTCAGAACTTATGTTCTGTAGCCTTTTACTACCATGTGGGCTGCAGCTCATTAGTCCTTAAAGATCAGCTTTAACTAACATCTCAGACATCTGGGTGTTTTAGTTAATCTGTATAGGCACTTTAGCTGCTCCTTGGGGGTGATCTGGCTTATGTCTCCAGCAAAATTGTGGATATGGTCCTTTACTACTTGAACAGTTTTTAACTAAACCTGTTGTTACTGCTTTCTGAATTGTGATATGTTGATTATTTGAGCAGGTACAAAGTGGGAATTGATAGTAAGCATGTCTCACCTGCAGATATTTCCAGAAATCTAACGAGGGGAGGTGGTATAAATTCAGGAGGTAGTCAAAGAAATACAACAGCAGGCCACCTTTCCTATTATCATTGAAATGCATTACCTACTACAGACCCTCAATCGCACATGGTTTCCCGGAAATTAATTTACCATCAGTCTTTAGGTGTGAATTTCCCCAAATTGGGGCCTTCCTGTTCCAGATAGCTAGAGTGCAGTAGCAATTGTAAAGTCTCCTAATAGCTTTATTCAATATAGCTAAGGTGTACCAGTCTCAAAGGTGTTGAAGAAGGACAGTCAAGTAAGAGGTAAGGTTTTTATGTATTGAGCTGTAATTTACCTACCCTGCTTCTTACCGTCCCTTAATTTTCAGAAACCAGATGCACATTGTCGGTGGAGGTAGGTGCCACAACATATAATAAAACTTTGGGCAAAATATCATCTGAAAGACTGAGAACATACCCCATCAAGAAAGCTGATGCCTCCACCAGGAGTATATAAAAACAAACAGATTTTCCTATAGTGGTTTCAAATTCACATTTACCATTTTTAAATACTTACTGCACAATGATATTCCCAGATACGTGTGTGGGGGTGGGGGTGGGGGGTGGGGTTACACCATTAATAGGGGAAGACCAGTCACTTTTACTTAATTCTGTGGCAGACCTACTAATTAGGAACATTTCTGTTTTACACACATTCATCTTTAAACCTGAGGATGACTAGAATTCTGATAGCATACTAAGAAAGATGGGAACATCCATTATAGTGTTCCTGGTTAATAGAAGGCAATCATCTGCAAACAGAAATATTTGTAATTCCAAGCCCATTAGATTCCAGCTGTGCAGAGATGCACTGTTCCTGATCACTAATGCCAGTGGTTCAATGGCCAATAGGAAGACAGAGAGAGAGTGGGAGTGGCTAAGGGAACAAATTTTAGTAATGGTGCATGAGTGCTGTGACCAGTTCTGAATCCATGTTGTACTGTTGCAGTTATGTTGTAGGCTGTCATGTGATGAGTTAGTAATTGTGAATGGTTCATTTAAGGATTCTAGCTTTTTTTTTTATTTTACTTTGCTTGACTTAATGCTTTTAAACAAAGGTATTTTTTTATGAGTCCTTTCAGAGAGTGAGGAAGTGTCCATCTTGTCAGATCCTGTTTAACGGCGCTTTTAGCAGGTAGACAATGATTGGCACGATATTCATTAGAGAAACAAGAGGTAATTTATCTGTGGATGCTGAACCATGGTTCCAGATTTTCTTCAGTACTTTTCTGACAACTGTAGCATCATTAGGTTAGAAATGGAATACTGGCTAGGTAGCTGCTTTTGTGCTTGTTTAATCCTGTAGTGGTGTTTTGTTTGGGGTTTTTTTTGCCATAGTGCCCTGCAACTGAGTTAAAGTACTCTACAAATGTGTTTGCTATATGCTGATGTATTGCAGATCTAATGTTTTGTTCATATTTGTTTTTGCCATGACCAGCAATTTATTAACAGATGTCCAGAAGGTTAACAGGTTGCATATTTTTTTCTTGTAATTTAGTATAGCGTGCTTGCTTTCCTTGTCATATCTTTCTTAGACACTTTTTTGCTTCCTTTTAATGCTATACAGTTGTAGTTTTTGCAGTTTAACGCTGTTTTGCCTCTGTACTTCATTAGTTCCTGAACGATCTTGTTTAGCCATCACAGAGTGTTTTTTTTTTTTCTTATTCTTACTTCACAGAGTGGAGTCTAGTCATCCAGAATGTTCAGTAGTATTCATATGACTATGTCTAGAACTGTGTCAATGGTTTCTGTTTCTCTGAGAAATAGGAACAATACCAGACAGGCGACCGCAGGGACCATAAAATACCTTACTAGCCATATGCAATGGACCATAAAATACCTAGCCATATGCAACTTTAAATAAGACACACTTAACAGTTCTTATCAACCGTTTTAAGCACCTAATAGTACTCACCTCTCAAAATGAGCAAGACTGGACATGACAACCCTGGTGTAAATTTGTGTCTACACATCCAGTCATCAAGACTAGCCTTAAAGGTAGCCAAAGTAGTACTTTGTTTGACCTGTAGTTGTAACTTACTCCATATGTTAGGAATACACTGAGTGAATAATCCATCTTTCCAGTGAGCTTTTTTTTTGCTGTTGTAGATTTAGGTTCCTAGTTTAGATATTTGTAGAGTCACTGGTTTTGTGAAGAAGCACAAAGTCAAACAGGATCTATTTTTCATGGTTCATAAATTGAGATACAGGTCACCTCTGAAAAGCCAGTAGGATATCTCTGGGGCCTCTGCAGTTGAGCTATATGCTTGGATTTATACATAACAAATGTGGCACTGTATTTGATGATAGGTCTGATAAGGGAAGTGTACAGTGGTAGAATGACTTCTTTCAATTTGAAGATATTCCCTTTGAAATTATCTGGATAATATTTAAGGATTTCCAGACTATGGTAGAAACATGATGATGAAATAAGAGAGTGCAGGTCACATACGTACTCAGGTCTCTTATGACTGTGTCTTTCTAAACAGGTGTAACAATTATAACATGAGGTGGGAGCAGCTGTTTTGCCAAATACTGTTATGCTGCCCTTTTTCAGTATTTTGCGTGTGACCACTTTTGGTACACCAGTGAGAACGTATTCTAGCCCTTGCTTGAGCCGCTTAGTATCAGTGGATGAGTAGATAATAGTGCCCAGCTTCCAGTCATCACCAAACTTTGTCAATCACACTTCTGGAATATCTGGATATCTGCAAAACAAATGTCAAACAAGAGAAGGCCCAGCACTGATCCCTGTGGTATCTCCCTTGTTTCAATTTTACGTTCAGAGAGGGTACCAGAAACTTGCACAACTTGGGATTTGTTAGACAGCCACTTTGCAGTCCAGTGGACAATGTAGGGATTTACATAAGGTTTGCCTAATTTTTCAAACACCCGCATGGGGAACGTGTCAAAATCCTTAGCCAGGTCTGTCTGATAGTTGTAAGGAAATTAGTTCCATGTTGAGTGAGTTAAGATATCCATGGAGAATGTTTTTTGGTTTGCAGTAGGATGTTTGTTTTTCCATACTGTAAAGTTTTGTGGGTTCCTTATAAAAATCCAGTCAAATACGTTATCTTTTCCTGCTTTTTATATTGTCTGGTAAGAGTTGCGTTAAGTTATATTAATCTTAACGCTGCAAAGTATAATCTAGATTTTCTGGTGTCAGAAAGCTGCATGGTCCAGTGAAATGTCTGAAAAGTATTTGTTCTCCTGTTCAGTAGTCTTTCAATCAGTTGAATGTATTAGGAAGTGGTTTTAAATATACACATTTCACATGCAGTTGTTTAGAATTTCCGCCTGTCATGACGAGGATGGCTTCTGTTCTTAGCACAGTCAGAGGTCAGTTACTATGGAGTTTCGATTGCATAGAGTTGCTTACCATTTAGCACACATCTAGCTTTATTCTTTTTCCGCCCGTTTCTGTAGACCATGCATCCCTGAATTAGAAACGCATGGTGTGTGTGTGTGTGTGTGTGTGTGTGTGTGTGTGTGTGTGTGTGTGTGTGTGTGTGTGTGAGGTTTTAGAAATGTTTGACACTTCTAAGATGTTTGGCTTTAGTTCCTTTTATCAAAGCTTGGAATTCTGTTATCTTATTGCATATCCTTTTGTAATTTACATGTAGTAGTATTGTTATACCAATCTTGTGGTTTGGTAGCAGGTTGTATACGTGGTTTGGAAGTTTTTCTTGCTGTATGCGAGCAGTAGCAATATTCTTATTGCATGTTGCACCTATAAATGTGCTTACCTATATCATATCTGTCACATTTGGGAGGGGTTGCTAGGGATATGTGAATCTGTACTGGGATGGTGAGTTTGTTTTGTTGGCACTGTGATATGTTTATTATCAAACATGGGTGGTAAGTCTTCATTTGATACATTTTGTATTGTCAGTACTACAATTGTAGATACGTAGTACAGTAGTTCTGTGAATTTGTTTTTGATAGTGTGACTGTTATTTTGAATTTATCATTTGCTTGGGTTAGTCAGGCTTACACTTATTTTAATGGCAAATATTATTTTAATTAGTCAATTTGTTAAGATGGTTTCTTCTGGTTATTTTCTTCTTTGTGGTTCCTTGGTTTGAAGGTGGGAGTGAGTAGTTCTTTAAGTGGAATATGAGGATGGAGACCATGGGAGGAGAAAGGAATGTATAACTGTAATGGAAAGGGAGGGGCTGGGGATTAAAGGGGGCCACCCAAAAGCTCTGTGCACATCCAGTCATCTTGCATATGCACAGAATATTGCGGAGAATTATGTGTGCTGAGGTTCACTTGCCTTAGGAAGTAAAATATATGGTTAGCAATGCCTGCAAAATCAACAAAATAAAAGAAACCCTTTATATTGTAATGTACAGAAAAGTTTATGCCTAGGAAGATTTCCATCTGCACAAGTAAAATATTTTTTTCAGCAGGCATATTGCATCCCTAGTATAGCAATGCACAGCATGGGCAGTGAATCTCTGCAAACAAACCCAACAGGTATACAATGGCTAACAGAAGGGCTGGGGAGGGAATATAACCTGTTTTACAGAGCGGAAAACATGGTCATAGTAATGGTAAACTCTGAAGCACTGAGGCTACTTAGCTGTAGAAGATATACAAGGTAAATATTATAATGCGCATTTAGTACAAGGTTGCTGTGGATCCTAAGAAGCTGAGAGACATTCGTATTACAGATATTTTATGTATGTGCCCTATTGAGATATGGCTGACATTCTTTAGGGCAGGCAGTATGTAAAGCAACGCAGATGGAAATCAGCAACAAGTAAGTTTTAGACAGGGCAGGATCAACACTAACAAAGTTAATGCACAGAGAGCAGAACAGATAAGGCATACATTTTGATATTCAGAAGAGGATTTCTTGTATACTATGTCTGCCTACCATTTTGCTCCTTTCTGTTTTCTGAATAAATTAGTTTGTAAAACAAATTTAAAAATCAGTTGCAAACATATAGCATTCAAAGTGGCACTGGCCATGTTCCCCTTAGCTAGCAAGGGAAGTCGTAGACTGCAGGAAGGATTGCTGCAGGTGGAACTGAAGGAGTTGTATTCTTGGGAGACTTGGACAACATGTGTGTGACACTTTATATTACTCCTCTAATGGTGAGTTACAGCTGGACAGGTCTGGAAGAAGATGAGAACAAGGTGAGTGGAGGGATACAACAAAGGTTCTCCACTATGGTGAGGGGCCTTTTACTCTTAAAGAGGTGATCAACCAGGTTCTAGGAGTCTTGGCTAAATGTATTTAATATCCTGAACTGGGCACTCCAAAAAAATGCTGCTCCTGAGTAGCTCCTTCAAGAAGGGCAGCCTTAATCATTGTATCCTGTGCTGGCATATGTCTGAGCCAACAGTCACAGATACAGCATCAACATACTCACTACTGACCAAGTTACATAGACGGTGATCTTATAAGCCCTAGAGTCTAGAAGAGATCATCCTTGAGTCCAGACTCAGGGAGTTTCATATGTTTTTCCAGCACATGGTCTACAAAGGAAGACAGGAATAGGGACATGTAAGATACGAAGTTTAGAGCTCCAGTAGTCATCAGAAAGAAATAGACTCTTGCTACATCTATGCAGGGTGTTTGTTGTTTTATTTGGTGTCACAGCAGTAAAATGTGGTGTTAACTGGGACCTATGCTGGACTTAAAACATCACACAGAACTCAGCTCAAGGATACTGAATGAAAGACATGTTCTTTTCAGCAGAAAACATGAAAGAAGTATCTTCCTTTCTGAGGGGTGCAGAAGCAGACAGAGTCAGTGTTCTTCCATGCTGTCAAAACAGCATATATGATAAATGGCCCCAACAGTGGCCTGACAAAGGATTCCTCTACATTCTTCCAGCGATACGCAAAATAGTTTTTCTTGGGGAGAAAGAATGGTGAACTCAAGTTCTTCCAAAAAGAATAGTTATCTAGGGGGAAAGGAAGGAAGAGAGGATTCCTTACCCTTGTCCATCACTAAGATAATGGGCTCAGGTCTTCAGATTCTTCAGAGCAGCCTGAGAGGAATGAAGTCCTACTGCCCATGACTTCTAGATGTGAACTTACATTTGGTTTTGCTCATAGGTTATGTGTGCTACTGCTACATGCCTGGTGTCAAGAGATAAAGAACCACGTAGGAAAGCGACTCTACTAAAGGCAGAAGATGAAGGACATGGGCCTGCATCCACATGAGCACTAGTATCAGGCCATTTTTCTTAGAAGTGCTGTCCCACACCTGCCACACAAGTGCCCACCAAACATGAACTATCTGCTTGGTATCTTGCTTACTATCAATGCAATGCAAATGGTTAATAACCTTTTCTTTTTTACAATTATTTTGTATTGTGATTGTTATTTAATATTTGTATATTGTCACTTTATTTTTACTTATGTTTGCTGGGGCTTTTCCCCTCGGGTCTCCAATGAAAATGTGTTTGTTTGCAAACTCAGTTGGACTAACCTGGTTAACAAATGTGAAATAACTAAACTTGGGTTGTAAACTGTAAAGTGGATGAACTGACAGCTCTCCTCCGGCCGGGGCTGGGAGATACTGTTAGACTTGAAGAATATCCCAGGAGAGGAGACTTTAGTGTTGAGTGCACCAAACGCTGGGCCATGTGACATGGGAGGCTGCTCATCAGGACCAGTTTACTCAGCTTCAAGCTTCCTCTACTCTACTGGTATCTGGTCAGCACATGGACATCAGAACACATGCCCTCAGGGTAGGAGCCAGACATGCATTTCCTGTAGGTCTCTCATCATTCAAGCTCTCATTAGTCAAGGCTCAGC
Source organism: Protopterus annectens (assembly GCF_019279795.1). Classification (NCBI taxonomy): domain Eukaryota; kingdom Metazoa; phylum Chordata; order Ceratodontiformes; family Protopteridae; genus Protopterus; species Protopterus annectens. The sequence goes on along the minus strand of NC_056732.1, from coordinate 1,497,932,454 downwards.
TTAGCACCAGTGGGGTCCATAAGGTTCTTTTAGAAACAGATGTACTTGAAAGTAGCTCTCTACCTTTGACTCTCTATCAGAAGTGCAAATCCAGCTGATGTGAGCCCTAACAGTTTGACATATAATCTGTGGCTTAAACAGAAAACAGGAAATTGTAGAATTCACTGCTACACCTTTCCAGCATTTTACCGGTAGGAAAAGACCCCCCCTCCCCCCCCACACACACACACACATATCCCCTGGCATGACACCCCTGCATACTAACTCTAAGACCACTGAACCTCTGAGGACAGAGAATACTCAAAGATACCACAATCTCAATATATGTTCCCCAAATTTTCACTTTCAGTTCTGCACTTATGAGGTTCACAGTTGTGACTTCTGCTTCTTTGGGCCAGTAATCGAGGGCCTCAGTCCTCACCACTGACATCAATGAAGGACGTTTACTTGGAACAAAAATAGATACACATAGTATTTCCAGATGCAGCTCTCTGCATCAAGCACAATTTCCCTTAAGAACACACACAGTCTGGAGGCTGGGTTTCCCTCTCTCTCTCTCTCCAGGCCCCAATAAGACTCTCCACTGCCACGGCTGTAGAGCTGAGTCCTCAGCTGAGTGCCCAAGCCAAGTCCTCCACCATTCTCTCTGTGAGACCAGTGCTCTGTGTCCCTGCACCAAGTAGCTGACACACACACTCTTTGAGGTTTGACTTTCACACACACAAACACCCGGGAAAGGCCTGCATAGATAGATTTACTAGCTATGCCCCTCTCCCCAGACTATAAGGCAGTTACTGCCACCAAACACTCCAAAGCCAGCTACTCTAAGGGTCTTACAAGGATACCCAGTTATACTGAGTGAAATTAATACTAATACAAATGGTAATGTTGACCAAACAGCAAGGCTTTCAGGAGTAGCTACAGTTTCACCCAATACATATAAGTACTTTCAAATGTTAAAATATTCTCTAAAAGACCAGTCACAATGAAAAGTTTAAATATATTTAATAATAAATAATAAAGGAACATGAAAACACTAAATATCTATTTACAATAAACACCAGAGTTTCAATCACAGGAAATATTAAAAATAACAGAGATGGATAGATTCACACAGTTACAGAAAAATAGTACTTAACTAATCTCACCATATTTTCCTGACTGATCTAAAGAATTACTGAGCCCTGGTTACTTACTAAAGCAAGGCAAGATGAAGTGAGTGGGTGGTCTTTCTTGTCAAGTTCCAAAAACAGACTGCTATGAGACTTCAGTCTCATCTAGTATTAAAACATCATTTTTCTGCTGGATTACAGAATGACATCACACACATCTAGTCATCTGACATGTTCCTATACTACCTCCATTTACTTGAGGCTGCCAGGATTTAGCACAGATGTGTTACCTTACACACCTAGCGATTTGCTAACATCTGCTGCAGCTTCTGGAAGTCATAAAACAATTTCAAACTTCTACCCTTCCAGAGTAGCAATTAGTTCACCTCCCAGGATGATACAGAAGGCTTCCTAGTACAGACTTTTTGTCTCTGGCTGCACTGATACCTGTGAGATACAATCTTTATGGCCTAAATTAACTAATTTAATTTCAGGATATTTTTCTAAAAGTTAGCTGGGGCTGAGCTTAACCTCTCCTCTTCCAGTATCCTCTGGTACAGTATTAATTTCAACAGTTATAATACAGTCTGACATAACAGGTCTATTTCTTTTTTCTGTCTAGCAGGACCCACTGTTGGTACATATTTGAACACAAGACAAATACATTTTCAACACAAGTACCTTTACAAATCACTTTGCTATGCAAATTACATATAATTCTTTACAAAACTCCATCTAGCTATTCTGGCATATGTTACACATCCACAGCCCTACTTCTCCTGGCATCGCAGGCAATACCTCACATCGTCATAACAGTTATGGCACTAATACTTTCAAAAGTCAGCCTTTTCCTCTGACCTTCAATCCTTATAACAGATGAAGCCTGAGGTTGTGTGGAAGAGCCTCCTGTCTGTTTTAATTATGAAGAGCTTGCAACATTCATAACATTTCTGATAAGAAGTGAGGATGCAAATCCTACTCTCTCCAGTGTGTGTGTGTATGTATGTGTGTGTGTGTGTGTGTGTGTGTGTGTGTGTGTGTGTGTGTGTGTGTGTGTGTGTGTGTGTGTGTGTGTGTGTGTGTGTGTGTGTGTGTGTGTGTGTGTCTGTGTGTGTATGTATGGGGGGGGGGGTTAGTTGAATTGCTGGCACTTATGGCAGCAGTAATATCATGTTCCTCCCCAGGATAGCAAAGGCAATGCTGCTGTGAGTTTTGGCTGCTACACTAACAGCTGTAGGGACATTTACAAGTTTTACATCTAGGGATGCAAGTACAGGAACACGTCATTAACAAAGCTCATCATTAACATCTGAACTTTGTGGACATCAGAAAAGAACTAATGGGTTCATGAGTTAAACACACTTATGCACTGAGAGCATGATATCATGGCATGTTTCCCCACTGAGTGTATGTGTATTGTCAAGGGTAAGATCTTCCAAGAGAAATGGCAAACTGTGATTTTTAGAGTGGGTGATACCTGGTAAATGACGCATTAAATAGCATTTCCAGATGTTTTATCACTGATTTACACAACTGCAGGTAGCTACAGTGAACAGGAAGTTAAGCAATATTATCCCAAATGTCCTGAAAGATCTATGTCCACTAGCAAAGCCAAAGCATTCCACAGTGAGGTTGTATTTTCAAAGAGAGGCCTGCTAACTAAATCAGATCAACGCCTGGACAGCAGAAGCTAAAAAGTGACTGTATGATTAACCTCAAAAGCATCACAGCTGAAGTGGAAGTTGCCAGCCAAAGTACTGCTGTGTTTTGGCTCCCAACTACTCTGCCTGCAGCCGAAGGATTGGCATGGAGTGATGCAATACAGTGGTTGACGGACAGCTGCCCCCCCCCCCCCCCCAAGGGAAGGGAGTGTCAACTTCATAACTTATCAGTAGCCTCTGGCACAGTTTGATGGAGGGATGGAATGCAGAGTACCTCACCATGCTTCATGTGACAGCCTAAGGGATTCACTCCAGATTACTACTGTGCACAGTGAAGTGTATGTGCACTTAATGAGCTACACCCTGCATTTGAAGTTTGCTTCAATGTAGGAAGAAGGGACATACTCTATAAAAACTAGAAAAAAATATTCTGAGCTCTAGATGGATGTAACAGATCCAAATTACACCTCAATGTGTAGTTTCAGGGTCTCATTGCCAGTGCAAGTAGTGAACACAGAGTACAACACGGCCAAGATGGGAAAGTTGGGAGGGAGGAAACCGGGCAGCTGGTATAATGCTGAGTTTGGGTGAATAAAAATACTGATGTAAAAACAAAATGAAAGCTGAAGGAACAGGTTGGTCTGTGCAGAACCAAGGATGTTGAAGTGATAAGTCCTTCTCTTCAGTCAGTGTTAGCCAAACTATACAACATACAGTGGTGTCTGCACAGCAGGCCACTGAACACAGATCTACAAATATTAATTAGTGCACTCTGTAGTCCTAATGGCTTTGAAGCATAAGTACTCAGTGTGAAAGCAGAAGTGAAATTAAGGCATGGAAGCAATATATTTTCAATCACCGAAGAGTTTCCTAAGTGAAACAAAACAAACTTTGCTTTAAAGAACATAACTTGACTCTAATATGTCTGTTGTACCACATTGCTCACTGCAGTCACAACTGTCAAGGGAAAACTACATATTAAGCACAATACCAAAAATCTGATAGACTTCTCTGTCTATGGCTTATCCTGTATAACAGATATAATCTTATTTCTTAATGAGTTCCTCTGCATTTAAAGGGCACTGCCTTCATTTTTCATATACTGTCAGTAACCCATTTGCAATGAATCAGAAGCAGACGTTTAGGAAGCTACCAGGTAGCAAAAGTAACACTCAGCTTCCAATTGTGAACATAAATAAGAGTTCAGTATGCACTAATATTTATGTAGCACAACCAGAAGTTCAAAAGCAAATAGAAGCCCTTGTGTGTGTGTGTGTGTGTGTGTGTGTGTGTGTGTGTGTGTGTGTGTGTGTGTGAGACATCTGCGTGTGTACATGTGTGGGGTGGATTCACAGGTCAGTGATGTGTACATGGGAATAGGTGCTATTAACCACAGATTCAGACTGTCCTCCACCTAGGACACAGCTACATACCCCCTCCATTTATCTTTTTACTTTATTTAACATTTGTTTACTTGGAAAGTCCAACTGGGACAGAACTAATTTACAATGGAGGCCTGGGGAGAAACACTCCAGATGCATGTCTTTGGAATGTGAAAGGAAATTGTAGTATCCGGATAACAAAGCTCGTAGAGAGACTGTCACTTCATTTTTTGAAGATGTACAAAGTTCTGTGTGTTCATTTTAACTTAATAGATTATGAGGGTGTTCTGGGAATGTTTTTTTTTTTGCTTAAGGGTTTTCATTAAAACAAAAAGTCTTGTAATATGTGACATAGGTTCAAATAGAGATGAAAAGAAATAACTGTAAAAAGCAGCAATCTGCAAAACATTAATGGGTGTACCTAACACAAAATCTGGACCTTTAAAAAAGCTGTCATATATAATGGGTGGGAATAATAACTTAGCATCATAATGGCTACACCAAACATATATTTTAGAAAGAAAATGGCCTCATAGGTACAGACAAAAAAGAAAAGAGTATTGAATTTTATATTAAGAAATGCAAATTTCAAATAGGAATGCTAGAGGAGACACATTTGGAAAAGAAGTAAGCATCTGAATTTGATGAAAGGATATCAGGATGGCTATTCACCAGAATATTAGGGACAAAGAAAGAGGGAGTACTTATATTGATTGCAAGAGGAGCTCCAAGAGTGACAGGAAATAGTGAAGGGGGAAAAAAGATACCAATGATAGATTAGTGATAGTAAGGGGCTACAGGAAGGGGATGAGAATTATGCTGGCATCTATTTATATTCCATCTAAAACTGCTGCTATGGGAGCAATAATCAGCTTTCAGCAGGGTTACTTATAAGTGAGGAATGGAACTTGATTTGCAACAGTGAGGATGTACACGGGGAACTTAGAATGGAAAATATAACACAAGAGGGTAGATTTCCGAATAAATTTATGCAAATATTTGATATAGAAGAAGTGGACTCAGTAGTAGGAACTCAGAAAGAATGTACATACTACTCCCCCAGGTACACTGATTGGGCTCGACTAGACTGAAATTATATGCTACAGAACATATGCATTTAATTGAAAGCTTTGACACACATCCAATAACTATTTCAGATCATGTACCAATAATAACCAAGATAAAAAATGCAGGATAATGAAGTAAAAATGAGACATTGGCTCTTCCACACCTACCTGTTAAAAAAGAGGAATTTAAGGAATGAGTAACTGAAATTATTTTAGAGTTATTGGGGAAGACAAAAATTCTTCAGAAGTTATAGCTAGTGAGTGGGATAAAATGAAACTAAAGTTTAAAATGGTAGAAATAAAAGAAAAAGAGATATGGTTAAAAAGTAACAAGAATTATTTAGAGGGGCTGACAAAGGTGAAAGTATTGCAGAATAACTAGAAGACAATAAGGGAGTACTGAGTAATATGCATGTGTTCAGAAAGATTGCTGTTAAGAAATTGATTTTTTCAATAATAACACCAGAGAAATTACAGTTGTGTACACTTACCATAAATGTAGATGTTCGAGTGTATTCACTGTTTCAGTCCGGGTTACCCACCCGCCATCCCCCTATCTATACCTTTTCTTTCCTTCACTATACTCAAAAGCCTTTGTGGTGTATTTGGTTTTAGTTGAAGGTAAAGTTTGTTTCTAAAAGTGCATCTATATATTTACTGTTTATTTATATATATTTTTTGCTCCTCAATTGGGGGGCACCTGACATCTGGGGCAAGAAAAACTGAATAAAATGGCGTCGGCTGCATGTTTTATACCCCTGATGACCTGACATCATGGAAGAGGAGACAGCAACTGACGCAGGACCCAAGACTTTGTTATTCAGGCTGACTGAGGGCAACCTGCCAGCAGATTACCCAAATGTAATGACTGCAACAGTGAATACACTCGAATATACCATATATGGTAAGTGTACACAACTGTACTATGTTCTTCATGTTTCACTGTTGCAGTCATTACATTTGGGTAGAATCCCAAAGCTATGGATGGGAGGATGGAACTAAACAGCATTAGGAGTGGCTATAAGGCCCTGCAGGACTGCAGTGGCAAAGCCTGCCCTGGATATGGAGAAGAGAGGTAAATGATAATGCTTTGTGAAGGTGTGAACAGAGCTCCAAGTAGCATTCTAGAATGTCTTTGGCTGGGATCCCTCTGAGAAAAGCTGCTGAAGTAGAGGCAGCCATGGTGGAATGTGATCTGATCCCCTTGGGCACAGGTTTACCATGGTGCAAATAGCAGAAACAAATGCAGTGGCTTATCCACTTAGAAATAGTCTGCTTTGATATAGCCTTCCCCTCTGACCCTGTAGCAAATGCTACCAGTAGTTGCTCAGACTTTCTTAGAGATTTGGTCCTGTTTAAGTAGAATCTTAGTTGTCTGTGTACATCCAATGAATGCAGAATCTGCTCCCCCTTGGTCTGCGGACTTGGGTAAAATGTTGTCAGGTGAATGGTCTGGTTAAGAGCCACATTGGATACCACCTTAGGCATAAAAGAACGATTGGTCCTGAGGGACACCCTGTCCGGATAAAATATAATAAAAGGCTCCACTGCCATGAGAGCCTGTAGTTCTGAAACCCTTCTTGCTGAAGTGACTGCCACGAGAAAAGCTGTTTTCCAAGATAGATATTTTATATCCACAGTAGCTGCTGGTTCAAAAGGAGGCAGGGTGAGTTTTTCCACCGCAAAACTGAGGTCCCATGCAGGAGTTGGTGATCTTCTGGGAGGCCTTACATTTTTGGCCCCTCTAAGATACTGTTTAAGCTGAGGAGGAGAAAAGAGGGGAGGCTCGTGTTGTAATGAGCCAAGATGGCAGAGGCATGGATTTTTATTGAAGAAATAGACCCTTGTCAAGCATCTCAGTCAAATATTGTAGAATCTGAAGAATACTGGGCTTTGCTGTGTCTATTCCTTGTGCTTGGTTACAAGCACAGAATCTCTTCCATTTATCAGCATACAATGTTCTAGTACTAGGCCATCTGGCTTCCAAAATGACATCCATCACAGATTTACTGAGAGGTGCTGTTTGAATAATTAGTTGATTAACCATGCTGCAAGATTCAGAGTCTGGAGCTGAGTGTGCAGAATTGGATAGTTCTGCTGAGACAGTAGATGAGGTATTTGAGGCAAATACCATGGAGGAAGGTGAGACATATTCCTTAGAAGTGGGTACCAGTATTTTGGAAATTTTATGAAACTTTGTATAAAGCAGAGGAATGTGGAAATCAAGAAAAATCATAACTGGAAATATTTATTTAAGGCTTAAGTATGCCAAGTTTAGGGGTACATAAGGCTCAACAATTAATAGTTCAGACAGGAGGACATGAGATATAAATGGTGACATATAATCAATCTGCAGGAATGTCTTCAGGAACAGTTGCTATTCTTGTGGACATTTGGAAGCTGGGAAGGAAGAAATTGATAAAGATCTGGAAGTTTTGTTAAACAGTACTTTAAAAGGAGGGGAAGCACCAACATCCTGGAAGAAAGCTGTGGTGGCTATAATACTTAAAGATGGCAAAGACCCATCAGAACCAGCCTCATCGAGGCCCATTTTAATTTTAAACCATGCCTGTAAAGTGTTTATAACTATAACAGCTACATGAATGGTAAAGGTAGTGCCAAAATGTATGGATATTATAGCAATAACCCACGCCTGGGTGTGGGTAATGCTGGATTTACCCACGGTTGGCGTGGTTTGGTCCCAAGGGCGAAGCCCGAGGGACCAAACAAAGCCAACCGTGGGTAAATACAGCATTACCCACACCCAGAAGTGGGTTATTGCTATTATACCATGACATTATTTAAGAAAAGAAACTATTACTTTTCTTAAATAATGGCATAGTATAATGCCTGTTTACTGCCCTTCCGCAGATGTCTGGCATCCGCAGCAGTTCTGATGTACTGTGCTGTGCGCCTGCGCAGTACATCAGAGCTGTGGGCAAAAGCAACGGAGAAAGCAAGATCTCCATTGCTTTTTTTTACTGTTTTCGCTATGTTAAATGGGTTTAACATAGCGAGACAGTTTTAAAATAAGCAACGGAGATGTCCGTTGCTTATTTTAAAACTGTCTCGCTATGTTAAACCCATTTAACATAGCGAACAGTAAAAAGCAACGGAGATCTTGCTTTCTCCGTTGCTTTTTAAAACCTGTTCGCTATGTTAAATGGGTTTAGCATAGCGAGACAGCTTTAAAATAAGCAACGGAGATCTCTGTTGCTTATTTTAAAGCTGTCTCGCTATGTTAAACCCATTTAACATAGCAAGACAGTGTTTTAAAAGTAGAGTTATACTAATGGAAAAAGGTCCGGGCGACTGGACCTTTTTCCATTAGTATAACTCGATTTACAATGTGCACGCTGGCCAATCAGCGTGCACGTTTTGGGGGGGTCATGGTATAATGATCAATATGGTCTTATGGAGGGGGGGCATTAAAAGAATAATGATGATCCAGACAGAAGCAGCATAGAAGAAAACACTGCTGTTGTTGGTGGGTCTTTATGCAAAGAAAGCATTCGTCAAAGTAAGCTGCTATTTTAGGAGTAGAGCAATGGAGGTTAATTAGGAGAATATATGAGGGACTGGAGGCAAAAATTAAAGTGGGAGGGTTCTTCTCTGATAAGATGCATCTAAACAGAGGAACCAAGCAAGACTAACCTCTTTCCCCTTTGTTATTTGCATTAGAGCCACCGGCAGAGAAAATACGGGACTCAGGAATTCAAGCATATAAATGGTATGACAATCAAGAAAACTTGGCTTTATTGCAGACGATATTATTTTGTATCTGATAAAACCAGAAAAGGACATCTCAGCACTGTGGAACACTCTGAGACAGTTTCTAGTTTTTCAGGATGTAAAATTAATGAAGACAAAACAAAGTATGTAGCTGTAAACTATGAACATGAACTGGTTCGACAAAAGCCATATTTAGGGGGCATGATAAAATGATTTATTTAGGAGTATGGGCTGCTAAGGATATATGGGGAGAAACTAAACAAAAGATAAGACAAAAAATGAGAAACTGGAAGGCCATGCTCATGGAGATGGATAACAAGATACAAGCAGTGAACATGTTTTTAGTCCCTTTAGTTTTATATATGGGCCAGGCATATTTTTATCAACAAGAGGACAAGGTGTGGACAGTAACTAATTAAGAGTTGAAGGATTTTATCTGGGACAGGAAAAGGGCAAGAGTCAACTGGGATAAGCTGATCCTTCGAACAGAACAAGGTGGTTTAGGATTACTTGATTTGAAGGGATACTTTTAGAGCTACATGGTTAAGGCTCTTACACTTAACACAAGCAGAAAGCTGTAATTCAAAGTGAAAAGTGATGACGACAATGAAGCAGGGGAAGGAATGCAAGAAATAAGGAAAGAGTAGGATTTTGGATACAAATCCTTAAGGAGAATAACAACAGTCATACATAATAGTACATTCAAAAAGTAGCTGAAAGTATTCTAAGAACTAAGGCAATGTGAGAACGGAGAAAGGAGATTTCTGTCCAAAGCAATGACTGCAATTAGGGCTACAGAGAATTGGCAAGAGGGGGCTGGAATTTACTGTACAAAAGGAGAGGGGGATCCTAAATGAAAGACCTGCTTTGGTAGAGTTTTTAGTTAACTGCTGTTAAAAAAGGGATAATTAGTAGGGCATATAAAATACTGCACAATAACTATAGGAATGAATCAGAAGAGGTCAGAAAAGATTAGGACGAGAGACTGGATAAGCAATTCACAAGGAAAGAATGGGAGGACATATGTATGGCTACCAAATATGTAACAAAGTCTAGAAGAGTTAAGATTTTTGCTTGGAAGCATTTACATAGGTACTTTTATACCCCAAGCAGAATCCAAAGAATTTTTCCCCAGGTAGATGGCAACTGTTGGAGGTATGATGGGGAAGAAAGTGGTAACTGGGAACATATGTTTTGGGACTGTAATGAGTTGGCAGACTTTAAAAATTCCCTGCAGAGTACTTTTTCAGAAATACAGAGTGAGCAAATTGGTGAAACTAATTAACTGATTTTGTTGAGCTGGAACACAGGATCCGAACTGCCTACAGATAGTAAGGCCTTGCTAACTTTTAATTCTGTTGGCTGCCAAAAAACAATTACTGGAAGATGGAAATCAAAGTCTAAACCAACTATATTTGAAGCAGTGAATACTGTAACAAGAGAGAAAATAATTGAAAGTTGGATCTTTACAACAGGGTAGGTGGAAATTACATGGAAAAAAGAGAAAGTGTTGGAAAATAAATGCAGAATATTTGTTTTGCAGAAAAAGTAAGTTTTAAGGGAAGGCAAGAACTAAGCAATTTACGTAATGTTGGAATGATGATAACTGTATAAAAGAACATATGTAATGAACAATACTTGTAACTGTGAACACATTAACATGGTTTGTTTTCTTTTATATAAAAATATGTTTGACTTTGTCTTAAGTGTTAATTCAGTAAAGGTGTTAAAAAAATAACTGACCTAGAAATCGACCAATGACTCATACTAGAACAAAGCTCGTACTTTGTTCTTATAAACTTCCTGAGCACTCCACTTCCTAGATTTTCAGTGTAAATGATAGCAACTTGCACCTGATCCTTCTAGCCAATATTCCTAAAATTCCTCAAATTATTTTCTCCAAATTTGGTTCAAAATTTTGTTTTGTTCTTCATAAAACTACTATCATTTGGTAAATTCACATAACCATTGCAGTTATGTGCTAACTGATATTGTTATTTTTCTATCATTTTTTTAAGTCAATAGATCCAGAAATCTGGGGCTTTTTCCCTAAATATTTTTTGATTTGTCCCTAATTCTGGAAATAAAAGGTGAAGCACCATGGTTCAGCCAATCAGAGCAATAAAAGTGAATCACTTCTGGTTTAAAATACCACATCTGCGCTTGTTTCCCATCTTTCCTGTAACTAACCTACTGGTAGCACTAGAAAGCCTTAAACTAATACAAGCCTTCTAGCTTAGGAGAGAGACTCTGGAGTGATTAAGTATCAGTTTTCTGTACTTTCTTTCTGTACTTAACTGTTTTCCACCTAAACGCAGATTTTCCAGCGTTTATTGTGATTTAAAAGCTTGTTTCTTTCACATATTGTACTTATTTGACTGCCTGCACTTTTAAAAAGTTTTTTTGTTTAAATAATTTGTTTAACTGTTGTAGGCTACACACTAAAGTGCGATAGCCTTTTCTGATCGTTTGTAGTCGTTTAAAGCTGCTTTGAGTGTATTTTTTACTGTTTTTGCCTTATCTTTTCAAAAAAAAAAAATCCTTGTTTCCTGCCTTTCTAAGCTAGTATAGTCCAGTTTTCAGGCTAGTGCTGAATTCAGGGCTGTGGTACTAGTTTCTGAGTTGCCCATACCTTACTTGGATAGAAGGAAGTTTCTCTGTTCACCTGTGAGAGAGGGGAGCTTTGCGCAACCTATCTGTCCCTGGAGGAGTGGTTCCAGCCCAGAAGTTAGTAGTTTATTGGCCATTTTGGGCTAATTTCTATCTCTTTCATTTCCCTCCTATAAAAAACGTGTTTGCACGGTTTTGCGCACCGGGCAGTGCCAGTTAGCTACGGTTAAATTATTCCCGGTTCCACTAAGTCTCCTCTTCAGTTTTTCCCTTGAAACTAGTCTAACTCTCAACCTAAGCACTCAAAAAGAATCTTACAGCCCAGCACTTGCTCAGACCTAATAGCAAGCACTAATATACCCTGACACTGATTGCCCAGCAGGGCAAGGCTCTTTATTCACCCCTCACCAAACAAGCAACTAAGCAGCTCACCCTACTATTCAGGCATGATCAAAGGGCAACTTCAGGTGCACTCTCCAGTCCAGCTGGTGAATATGGGTATCCTGAGGCAATGTTACAACTGCCTCATGTACACAGACAACCCTCTCCTCCTCCTCCTACCACAAAACACTAACATATGCGAGAGATGCAATTATACAGCCAAACTGGAAGCTAAGCTGTCTCCACCCAAGACTGGAACAGACAGTCAAGAGGAGAAGGTTAACACTTGCACCACAACTCCAGCCGCATACAGACCTACTAAAACAGCACTGACAAAAAATACACATAAATACACACAATCATACTCGGAGGCTCCAAATAAAAACCTGCAAATGCATCAGAGACCTCTAAAGCAGACACCCAAACAACCTGCACTTCCTGTCACAAACCAGACAACACATAAAAGACAAAATCTGTGTGCCGCACAATCACTGCCCTTAAGATGAAATAACATACCTAACACACTAGTAATAGGTGACTCTATAGTCAGGCACACTGACGTCTCACTCACTAGGCTGGACAAGCAGAAGGTTACTGTTAGCTGCCTGTCGGGAACCAGAATCCGCCATATAACACAAGCACTCATGTCACTCCAGAACAAGTACAAATATGACTCTGTCATTGTTCATGTTGGTGTGAATGACCTGAGATGTAGCACCCTGGACTACATGAAAAGAGACATGGAAGAGCACTCTGATCATGTAGCCCAGGCTGGTATGACCCTGACCCTGAGTAGCATCCTGCCCTCACCAAGAATGATACCTCAGTATAAAGAAAAAAAATGATCAATTTCAACAACTAGCTAAGCTTCTGGTCTCATTCAAAGGGGATCCAGTGTCTGTCAGCCTGGGATGATATGCTTGACAAGCCACATTTCTTCGCAAGAGATGGCTTGCACCTGTCACCCCTAGGCTTTCGAATACTAGCCAAGGCTCTTGCTGCCCCCATAGGCAAGGCTCACAAGTCAAACCCACCTCTGTAAACAGCACAATTAACAAAAAACTGAGAGTTATGCTACTCAATGCCAGGAGTTTAAATCTCAAAATGCACACGCTCAAAGCACTCCTCAGTATGGAGAACGTCGGCATCTGTGCAGTAACTGAAATCTGGTTCAAGGCTCCAGATAGCACCCCAGCACTACTGGGCTACAACTCATACTACACGTTTCGGCCACAGAACACGGACCGAAAAACAAAAGGAGGGGGTGTATCCATATTTATCAAGGATACCTACACCTCCAGGTTAGTGGCGCAGCATGATACCTCTGAGATCATCCATGTCTAGTCTCCTGCACCTTCCTACCTCCAGAATCCTTCACAAATCCTGTTATCTCCTATATCTACTTGCTCACCACTACTGCATTATCCCTCTTTGTCCACTAGATAGGACATCTCCTTATATTTTCTTCTTCGTTCTCCCTTTATTACACCTAGATACAGTGTTGCCCCAAGCACCCTTACGTAGACCTTGCTCCCTCCTTTGGCCATCCTTGTTCTCCCCATATTTCTACTCCTACTTCTCACTGCTACTGCACTTCTACTTATACTTTCATTCCCTTGCCTGCTTTTCCTCCCACTTACCTATTCTTCATACCTGCAGCTCTCAGCAGCTCTCTGATTGTTTTTTGCTGCCTTTAATTGCTTTCTTGTTCAAAACTTGTTCAAAACTGCCCCCTGGCTCACAAAGGCAACTAGGCAAAAGATCCTTCTCAGAAATAAAATTTGGGCTAAATGGCGAACCTCCAGAAATCCAAAAGATCACCTCTACTTTAAACAATTAAGAAATGCCACCAAGAAGGACACTCTTAAAGACAAAAAAGACTATTACCTCCACCTACAACAAACTCACCAACAACATCCTCAAAAATTCTGGTCTGGCATTAACAAACTTCTTCAACCAGGACACTCTAAAACTCCTGACCCTATAGGTTTCAACCTTAATAACTCTAACCAGATTCCTGATGCCTTTAACAACTATTTTACTGAAGCTATTCTATCCCTATCTAACACATTACCATTCACTTCCACTCTCCCATTAATAACACCTAATACCCCCTCACCTACCTTCCATATACATCCTGTACCTACATCCCTCATTTGCAACCTCCTTCAAAAGCTCAAGCCATGCACCCCTTCTGCTGACTGTCTTCCAGCTGAATACCTGCAAATTGCAGCTAAAGCCATTGCCTACCCTATCTCCATACTTATAAATAGAACAATTTCAGAAAGCAAAATCCCCTCTCTATGGAAGATCTCCCATATAATCCCTTTACACAAAGGTGGCTCATCAACTGAGCTCTCCAACTATCGGCCTATTGCCTTACTCTCTCCATTAGCTAAAATAATGGAGAAATGTATACACAGACAACTGCTTGACCACCTACTACAAAATAATCTACTTGCAGATTGTCAACATGGCTTTAGGTCTTACCATAGCACAACAACTGCCCTGCTATCCTTCTCTGATTCTATAAACAAAAAACATAACAATAACACCTTTTCCTCTGCTCTATTTATTGATCTTTCTAAAGCTTTTGATATGGTGAACCATCCCATACTTATTGACACTCTAAAAACCCATTTACTAGACGCACAAGCATTACAATGGTTTAAATCCTATTTAGAAAATAGACAGCAAGCAGTTCTCTGGAACAAGAATATTTCTTCATCCCTCCCTGTAAACATTGGAGTACCACAAGGTTCTATCTTAGGGCCACTTCTATTTTCCTTATTTATTAATGACCTACATACTAGTATTTCTCAAGCCACCTGCATACAGTATGCAGATGACTCCACCTTAATTTGCTCAGCCAAGTCTATAACCTCTCTCCAGTGCCTCACCCAAACAGTATTTAACTGTGTTGAAAACTGGTTCACAAAACACTGCCCACTGCTCAACCCCAAGAAAACTAAATTATTGCTTTTTTCTCCTACTCACAAGACACCTCAACTGCACTTCACAGTAACCTCTAACAATGGAACCATCATATCCCCTGATACTACAACCCGTCTTCTAGGTGTTACAATAGACAACAATCTTAGCTACAATGACCATATTAATTCCACTATAAAGACGGTAAACAAAAAACTAGGGACCTTATACAGAATCAAATCCTTCCTTACCCTTGCAGCCAGAAACACTATAGCCCAAACTCACCTAATCTCCACCCTGTTCTATGCTTCTGCTATCTATACTAATCTTTCTAAAACCAACCTTACCAAACTCTCCACCTGTTATAATAACATAACCAGATTTGCTTCTGGTACCCCATTTAGAACACATCATTGTCACAACCTCAAACAGCTGGGTTGGTTAGAACTACAGAACCAATTACTTTTTCAACAACTTGTTATCACCCAAAAGATCCTATACTACCCTAAAAATACCCCAATCCTCACTAATCTCATCTCCCCTTACAAAAATCTTGCAACTCTACGCTCAGCAAATAAACTTCAAATCTCTTCCATTAAATCCAACAACAAAGCTGGGGACTCACTCTTCTCAAACACCATAGGAAAGAGCTGGAATCATCTTCCTTCTGAACTTTCCAACCTTACTTCTACTCTACTTTTTAAGAAGAACCTTAAAGAATATCTTAAATCCCACTGGCTTTGTTCCTGCTCCAAACCTGACTGATATCTCTTGCCCCCTCATGCTCTTTCTCAAAAAAAAAAAAAAAAAAAAAAAATTTTGTTTTACTTTATCTATCTTCTGTTTTAATTTTTGTTTTTACTCATAGTATTTGATTCTAGCCTAAATTGGCTAAATAACACTGTATAACTCTACCTTTTAATGTTAATTTTGTAACAAATTTTACTTTATTTTTAATTATACTTTATTGTATTTCCTTGTCATTGTTGCTGCTCGGAGCTTTTCTCCCCGGGCCTCTACTGAAAATGGACATGTACCCAGTTAGACTAGCCCGGTCAACAAATGTAAAATAAAAAATAAATAAATGTGCAACTAACATCGGGCAAATTGTGGCCTGCTACAGATCACCCTCCATGACCCAGGACCACCACTCAACCTTTCTGGAGACACTGGAAAACATGAAGGTCCTACCAAACACCCTGATATTGGGCGATTTCAATTACCCTACCATTCACTGGGAAAACTACTCGAGTACAAATTCCCAGGCCCAGCGCTTCCTGGAATTCATCAACTCAAATGCCCTGGATCAGCTGGTAAACTCCCCTACCAGAGGTAAAAACATATTGGACCTGGTCATCACCAACATGGGCGACAGGTGTTCCACACCCGAGGTCAACCCGTCACTGGTTAGATCAGACCATAAACTAATCATTCTGGATGTCCACACCCCACCACCACCCCCAACTAAGGAAACCACAGTAAAAACTTTTCTAAAGCAAACTTCACCTTACTTAAGACAGAGGTGGTAAGTTTCACAGCCCCCACGCTAAAGGATAATGCTGCCCAAGATGCAGAAACCTTTACAAATGCACTCTATGAGCACCTACAAGGATGCATGGATCGTGCCATCCCTAGCAAAACCAAGACTCACTCCTCTAAGAGAAGGAAACCAGTTTGGTGGACCCCTGCAATAAACAGGCTATACAATAGAAGGAGGAAACTAGTTCAGAAAAAAAGCAAATCCCAAGAAGGAAAGACATCCCTGATCAGTATCAGTAAGAAACTGAGGTCCCTCATGAAATCATCTAAGGCTAACTTTGAAAGAAAAATAGCCAAGGATTCAAAAAATAACCACAAAGCCTTCTTTAGCTATGTTAAGAATCTAAGTGGTAACTTGCAGATATGCACTGAACTAGTGCAAAATAGCACAAAATATACTAAACCTACTGATATTGCCAACATCCTGGCAGATAGATTAAGTGCAAACTTCACCTCCCTCTCACCTCCAAAAGGGCCCACAACAATACCTGAAAAGTGTAGTGTCCCAAAAATCACAGACGCACAGGTGAAAACAGCCCTTTCAAAAGCCAAAAACACAGTGTCAATGGGACCAGATGATGTCCCAGGCTGCGTCTTGCACGAACTACAGAACGAACTAACCCCCCCCCCCACCTAAACATGCTGTTCAACCTCAGCCTCTCCACAGGTTACGTGCCCACAGAATGGTGCACAGCAACGGTTATTCCTCTCCACAAAGGAGGGGCCACAACTGACCCTGGTAACTATTGCCCCATAAGCCTGACTAGTCTGGTCTGCAAGGCTATGGAGTGCATCATCATGGAACTCATTAACAAAGACATTGGGAACTTCCAAACACTTGACCCGACCCAGTTCAGCTTTGTTAAGGGCAGGACATGCCTACTAAACCTGGTTGACTTCTTCGAAACAGTCACCAATGCCATAGACGAGGGAAAGGTGGTTCACACAGCCTACCTTGACCTCCCCAAGGCTTTTGGCACCATTCCCCACTCGGGTATTACAGAAAAACTCACCAGCCTGAACATAAACCCCTATGTCACAAGATGGGTTGCCAAGTGGCTTACAGACAGAACTCGCACGGTAAGAATAACGGGCTCCAGGTCCGACTCTAAACCAGTCACAAGTGGTGTCCCGCAAGGCTCGGCCCTGGGACCCCTAATGTACGGCATATACTTCTGAGAAGTACTGGAAAACACAGGAGGACTACGGCTAACCAAGTTCGCCGATGACTGCAAACTGGGAGCCATAACTGACTCTCCAGCTGACACGGACATCCTCCAAAAGGGCCTTACTGAGATGGACACCTGGTGTCAAAGTCATGGCTTCAAGCTAAATGCCAAAAAATGCGCAGTCACCCCGTTTGGGAAAAACAAAACACTCACGAATTACCACATAGGTGGCAGCCCCCTTAATACGTAAGAGGTAATAAGAGATCTGGGGACTCGGGTAGATAGTAATCTCTCCTTTGACAATCATATTGCCAAAGTAGTTAGGAAATCCTTCTATGTGGCCCATCTAATTACTAAAGGGTTCGCATCTAGAAATAAAGAGGTTATAGTGCCCCTCTACTCATCACTCATTAGACCCATCATAGAGTACAATGCCCCACTTGGGATGTACCTCACAAGACACTTCCAACCATAAAAGTACCTCACCAAGAGGATTACTGGTCTCAAACATATGTCCTATGCATCCCGACTGAAAAAACTCCAGCTGTACTCAGTGGCATATCTCTTACTCAGAGGTGATCTCTGCCTGACTTACAAAGCCATGTCCAACTCAGAATTGATGGACATGCTCCACCTAAAGAAATCCAAGTCACTGCGAGCCTCGCGCTCCAGTGAGCTAAACCTCACCACAACAATAAATAGAACATGCTGGAGGGCTAGATTCCTGTCACAGAGACTCCCTATGCTTTGGAACAAAATTCTAAATTACATCAGGCAGAGCCCCTCACTAACACTCTTCAAGAGAATCCTTGACGAGTGGATGGGTAAGAGAAAATACACCCCTGGGATCACTTTATTGGCTCTGCTTGACAGAGAATCAGTTAATTAATCAATGGGGCGGCGAAAGCTGACACACTCTGGCTAGGCTTATAAATGCCCTCGGGCAGATAGCCTAGTACCTACCTATGAACCTATGAATCCTATTAAAAGGACTGGACTTCAGAAACCATAGCAAGTTGTAGTGTGAGCAACAACCACATCTGGGTGCTTTGTTTAGGGAAGCCTCACCTCTGTACTGCTAGATCAACAAGTCTGTCAATTTAAGTTAAAACTAAGCTGTGGCCACATCTTTTCAACAGTAATTTCATGATGGCTGGGTTAGCTAGATCACAAGTATGTTATATTTTTAATAAAAATAGTACATTTATTCTTAGCAGTCAATCCATACAAACATCTCACCAAGAAAGGCCAGCAAGACTTGTGTTAACAAAATGTTTTACTTTCAGCAGATATGGAATGCAATATAATTGAAATCATGCACAGCTGAAAGTCCCATAGATTTAAAATACCAAACTATCTACTACAGATAATTATACAATATAGTCATTCACTCAGAATGACATGTAATTACAGATGGTATACATCTAACCTAGTGAAACAGGAAGCAGACTCTTTCAAGTTCCTTGAACACCAAACCTTGCCAACAGCAACTGCTAATTTATTGTTAAGACAAACCTGAACTTTCAAACACAGCACACAAAAAGAAGTAATTCACACAGGATACCAGTAAGTAGCCTCACAGCTAGTACATTCACCTCTGACCTTGGATAACCCCGTAAACAGGCAATTCATAGCAGGACTAACACTATTAACAGACAAATAAATAAACAATGCATTAATTAATTCAAATAAATAAACAAATAATCAATATACGATTGAACATTTAGGATCTGATCCTAAAACTCTGGGTTTTTACTTATGGTCTTTCACAGTATCCTGCTCATTGTTAGCATCTAAAAGACTGCCTGTTCTAGAGACTCTTAACCCATCTTTTCCATTGATATTTCACTATTATGCCCACTTTATATGTTTTTTATTAGAGTTATTTGTAAGTATTGTAAACATGATAACAACACAGAGGTTTTGTGCTTAAAATACGTGTTTAACTTACACGTGGCAGTTCACAGGTTTAAGTCAATCTTTCTCTAAATTCTGATCTTACAACTACTACTTTTCAGACTGTTACAGAACTTTTGTGCTGTCAGAAACCCAATTAACAACAGGATGTGCCTTTACAATATATTTATTTTATGTATTTAACATTTGTTTACCAGGATAGTCCAAGTGGACAACAGGTGTCCTTTTTCAGCAGAGTCCTGGGGAGAAAAGCTCCACAAGGTTACAGAGTAATTTAGTAAAAAGTAGTTAAAGTTTAAAAATATTTAATAATAATTAAAAATATTTAACAATAGTTTTAAAAAGTTTGACAGTTATATAAAAGAACATTGATCTCAGAACATTTGTAGGTCAGTGTAAGTACAGTAGCTATACAACTGATTTTATAGTAATAAAAATTATATTAGATATTTACACTATGTTCATCTGCCTAGGTAGAGCATTGGTCAGTGGAATCATGTTCGACAGGGTTGGCTATGAGTAATGGGCTGGAAGAGGTGGGTTCAGGGAGGGTTGTTACATTTTACATATATGGTTTTCATAAAGGTGTGATTTAAGGAGTTTTTTGAATGTGGTAGTTTGGTTTTGTAACCTGAGGTATGGGGGTAGGGTGTTCCATATTTTTGAGACTTCATAAGGGAATAGGGATTCCCCTGAGCTATTTTTACATGGAATGACTTCTACCAGGGCTTTGTTACTGGATCGTAGTTCCCTGTTAGAAGTATGGAAGTTTAGTAGGCCTGTTAGGGCAGGGATTTTGTCAGAGTGGTACACTATTTGATGGGCTAAGTTGAGTTGGTAATAGTGGAGCAAGTCTGGAAATTCTAACCAGTGCAGTTATGTAGGGATCGGCAGTGGTGAGAGCATGATTTAGCGCTGGTTGCAAACCTAGCTATTTTGTTGTAACAGGTTGATAGTTTGTTCAGGTTGGTTTTATTTAGATTTGTTAGTACTGGGGATGCATAGAGTAGGGCTGACAGATGAGTTTGGCTATGGCAGTTCTGGATTCAGAGGTTACAAAATTTGTTGCTGCGATAGAGGCAGCCTATCTTTTTGTGGATTTTGGAGATGGTTAGGGATGTTTATTTACTGTATTTAAGTTTGTGGTCAATTGTAACACCTAGTAGTTTGGCCTTGGGGACAGAAGTTATGAGGGTCTTATTGGCAGAGAGAATGGAGAAGGTGGGGTCAATAGTTTTTGTTGTGTGGAATAGCATTGGTTGTGTTTTTTGGGGGTTCAGTATTAGTTGAGAATTGTTTAGCCAGTTTTCTATTTCCAGGAAAGATTCTTGGGCTTGGGTTTGTAGCAGTTGGATGGTGGGTGCAGTGCAGATGAGGGTAGTGTCATCTGCATTTTGGACTATGTCGGCTTTTGTGGTTGCTAAGTGGAGTTGGATTGTAAAGACACTGAAGAGGAGGGGACCAAGTATAGAGCCTTGGGGACCCCGCATTTGATTGGGAGGGTGGTATAGCGAGTTCAACCATTTGACAGATTGAGAGCGGCTGTCTAGGTAGCTACTGGACCATTGTATGGTAAAGTTATCTAGATTGAGTTTGGAGAGAGAGGATAGAAGTTTATTGTGGGAAACTGTGTCAAATTATTTCAACAGATCTAGGAAGGTGGTGGAGACAAGTTTCGCTTGGTTTCTGTATGAGTTTATGGTATTAGTGAAGTTAAATAGGGCAGTGGTGGTGCTATGGCCAGGTCGAAATCTATGTTGGGTTTCAGAGAGTGGATTGTTGGAGAGTAAATGGGAGAGGAGTTGGTGATGGATACATCTTTCTAGGATTTTTGATAGGGGCAAAAGGATTATGATGGGACGGTAGTTGGATGGATCGGTGGAAGGGCCATCAGAATGTGGAATTAAAGTATTCTACTGCCTTCTCCAGAGGGAGGGTTTTGGTGGGAGCCCAGTTACAGGATTTCAATGTTTCTGTGAAAAGGTCTGAGGAGAATATTTTGCGGGAATGGGTTTGTAGTAGGGAGGGTGGGTTGTTACATTTAAGTTTGTGTTGCAGGAAAAAGGTTGGGTTATGGTCACTGAAAGAATTGGGTACTGTACCACATTGGTGGGCAGTGTTGGCTTGGTTAGTGAGGATCCAATCTAATATGGATTCTCTTTTCTTGGTTTTACATCTATGGGTGGGAGTTTGGATGAGTTGGGTGAAACTGTATAAGTTAATGTGGTTGATGGGTGTTGGGGAGTGGATAGAGTTCCAGTCTATGTTGACGTCACCTAACAGTATATTTTCGCAAGGGAGGGAGTGGGAAGCCCAGTGGAGTATCGATTCTAGGGTGTTTATGTTGTCACCTGGTGGGATATACAAGTTTAGATGTTTGCGCTGGTTTAGGAGGAGTGTGTCAAGTATTGTCTCAGCATTTTTGAGGTTTGTGGGTATGTTTTGTAAGAGTTGGATCTTTAAGATAGATTTGTAAAGTAGGGCAATACCTCCTCCTCTTTTGTGTGGTCTGTCTACCCTTAGAATGTTACAACCGGTGGGGTTATAGAGTTGCCTTTGACATGAGGTTTAAATAATGTCTCTGTTATGAGCATTATGTCGGGGTTATATATGGAGATAGCTGAGTGCAGTATTTCTATTTTGTTCATGACACTACGGATGTTCAGATTTAGTATTAGTAGATCAGAGGGTTTGCGTTTAAGTGGGAGGTGGCTGTTAACTGTTTTTATCGAGGTAGATACTGGGCCCGAGTTGAGGTGGATGTCACCTCCTAGTAGTAACTGAGCTGTTATGTTGGAAAGGGTTTTGAGGTAAGAAACTAGTAAACAGTGATATCTGTAGCTAGGTTGTTTTTTGGATTGTGGGATGTGGTGTATTGGTAGGGTGGTTAGGGGGGAGGGATGGTCTATGCTAGATTTGGGGTGTGTTTATGTGTTTGTGGGGGTTGGATGTAGTAAGGGGTAAGGTGTGAGATTTGTTGCAGTTGAGATGGGAGAGTGAATAATGACAACAGGTACTGGAGGAAATTAAATGGAGGGCTATAAATAAGAAAAACAGTAGTAGTAGTAGAGAAGGGTGGTGGGGGTTAGTGGGTGTGGTTCTGATGACAGAGTTTACTGGTTGTAGGATGGAGGGTAAGGAGGGGGATGGTGCGTAAGTGGTAGGGGTGGGCTGTGGGTGTGGTTTGTGTGTGATTGGTTGGGTACTGGGTGTGGAAGGAGGTCAGGTGATCAAAGGTTAGAAGAAATGTATGGGTAGTGGAGCGAAGTGAGCCGAGCGGTAGCGAGGGTGAACGGAGCAGGGCTGCACCAAGTAGTGTAGGTAAGTGACTGCAAAAAACTATCAGTAAGGAGGTAGTTGAAGTAAGAATGTAGAAAGAAATGGCCAATACTGATTATGCTATGACTATAGAAGATTGCTAGTTACCCAATTACAGTCAAGAGGAGGTTTTGCAAGTGAAAATATCAAAAAATGGAGTGAGTTGGGGAGGACAGAGGAGGACAATCCTTAAGAATCTTGGTTGTAGTGTCACAGGGCCTTTAGAGAGTGGTAGGGGGTTACTATTTATTAAGAATACACTTTCCCACTGCCAACCCTGGTGGTGTATAGGTATTAATTTAGGCAGATAATAACCTTTTGCCTGGAACAACAGAGAGGCTGATGGTTCTCTTGTCCTGGGGCGTTCACAAGGTGGTTGCTTGTGCTCAGTATGTAGGGGGCTGTCGGCAGTTAGAAGGCGCTGTGTTAGTGCTCTGTGACCAAAAAATATGAGAAAATTACTTATAAGCAGTTGTCATATGTGTAGAATCAATAACAATAGTAGTTTTGGTATGATTTGCGACACTATGATAGCAGGACACAGTTACAGTACAGTAATCCCAGCGAACCCTTGTTAAATTGTGTCCAAGGAGGACGGCGTGGAAGTTCCTTGATGAAAACTCTCGGGATTGAGGGTGAAAGTTAGGGAAAAGGCACGAGCAATTCAGTCTGTGCAAATGGTTATATGAGCCGAGACTGAAAGGCCACCAGATGGCTCTATTGGCTGGTTTATACTTAGTAGAACTAGTGGATGGCGCTATTGGCTGGTTTATACTTAGTAGAACTAGTGAACTTGCTTAAATTGTAAGAAAGCCAGTTCTGAAAGATTATTCATATTTACTTACAACACTGACACTAATAAATAGATAGAAGCTACTGTACACAAATTTAAGAATTTCACCATAAATTGCAGAATGGGAAGGCTTTTTCCATCACACTTCTGTCACATCACTCGCTGCAGCAGCAAGGCATCCTATTCCTGTACCTGGCATAAGCAAAAATGTATTTCAGTTTCAGTAACGAGGAGAGACTTTCCAAATTACTTCTGGCTGTCACTCAGGAAAGCCGCAAAGTAATAATTTTGGCCAAACTGAATTCAATAGGACTGAAGGTCCACAATGCATAAAGTGGAGAGGGGTATGCTAAATTAATCTCTTGGCATTTAACTTTGCAGTTCAGGGGTTTAATAAAAACACAATCTATTTCGGGGACTGATGCAGTTAAAAAAATCTTTAAAGATTAACAGGAGGTAAACAGTGATTTATTTATTTATTCTCACACCACCCTTTGTAAACTAGATTAATTTAGCATGGCCATATCTACGTGTAGCAAATACCCCACATAAAACGTATAACAATAGAGGAATACACAACATGTATAGAGTGACAAACAGTACCTGTAATTGTCACTGTCTATAAATTTGTTCACAATACAAATTACCACTGTCAAGACAATAAACTTTTTTAGAAACTATACAGAGGGTATCTGCAAGATAATGAAGACAATGTATAATACACAAATTTCAAGCCTGACTTGTACTAAAATACTAGAAGAGTACAACAGCAAGCAACAGTTACAATCTGTGTAAGACAAATGATTGGATCAGTCATTACTATTTCCTTTTTTGTGAAAATTGTTTTATTAAAGTTTGAATAACAAAGTAATAACCATAACAAAACAGTGGATTATTTTTAACAATGAAACACACTCAAATAACATACAGAAACCATACACAACAATTACAGCTGAAGAGATATTGGATATACAGCTAAAGGAATCAAAATTTGAATTAACAAACAAGCTACCACTGGCTAGAAATTTAGATATATACATAATGGTGCAGCGGTAGCATTGTTGCCTCACAGCAAGAGGTTCTTCCGTTCGATTCTCGGCTAGAGTGTGGGGAGTGCCTTCTGTGTGGAGTCTGCATGTCCCCCCGTGGTTGGGTGGGCATTCAAAAGACATGCGTAAATGGGCGTGCCTTCGTTGAAGGCTGAAAGTCGAGCTGGCACCTCGGCGTTCATGAAAATCTATTGCCAATCATTAGCGGACCGGAGTTCCGCAGTGGCGACCCCTAACCGGGAAAAGCCGAAAGCCAAACAACAACAACAACAACATAATTTAGAAAGAGTAAATTTAGCTGCATGACATATTACTTGGCATACAGATACAAGACAAAATATTTATAACTTTTGCAAACTATGTAAACTAGCATGACCACCCAACATGATGTAATGAAATCTGAACTAGAAAGTTTAGATAAAAAACATGCGATTGAAGCTCATGTAGTAATCTGAGTAACCATCATTAAACTGGTCCAGATCCTCAGAACCCCATGTCCACATTGGGTCTACCAGCCAATATCCTTATCCCACCCAGACTTACTCCATTATGGCTGGGGCCAGTCATGGATCCTAAGAGCATCCAGAAGGGTGTTCCAACTCTGCATCTGGCCAAGGGGAGATTCTTTTATGCCCTACCCACTTTCCCCACCCCCTTCCTTGTGCTCATTGACTTGACGTCCAATGGCAACCTCCCTCTTTGAACTATACCTCCCCTTAGGGAGTGTCATTAACAAATGGCCTCTGCCCAGGCTGGGCATGTCCTTCTCTCCCTTCCGATCCAGCACTTGCCTGAGCCACTAACTGAATTCTGGTTGTCTGGGCTGCAGTCAGGGCTTTATCCCTCTACATCAAGAAGCAGCCACAAACACTGCATATATTATTGAGAGTTAAACTTAAAGTTCATTAATAGCCTGCATGTCTTAATGTATTTTGATGCACTTTTAGTGAAACTTTCTAAATTACTGGAAATAATGAGCAGAATTGTTCATTTCCACATTAGGTCACTAGTTAAAAATCAGCTGTTTGGACTTTGTTTTGATAAGAAATCCATACTCTTTTAGAAACAGGACACTCCCAAAACATGTGCAGCATGTCTACATTCTCAGAGTATCATACAATACATGTAGAAAGAAGGTTAGGAAAATAAAGGATCTTTTTGAGTAGGGATGAAACATGCATTGTGCATTATCATCTTCTTCTTTCGGCTTTTTCCCGGTTAGGGGTTGCCACAGCGAATTACCTGTCCGCTCATGATTGGCAGTGGAGTTTTACGGTGTCGAGTTGCCAGCCCGGCGCCCAACCTTCCACAGAAGGCGCACACACGCACGCACTCACGCCTAGGGCCAATTTAGACTGTCCAATCCACCTACAGCATGTCTTTGGGATGTGGGAGGAAACCGGAGCACCCGGAGGAAACCCACGCGACCACGGAGAGGACATGCAGACTCCGCACAGAAGGCACCCCAGCCCAGGATCAAACCGGAGAACCTCTTGCTGTGAGGCAGCAATGCTAACCGCTGCACCACCGTGGCCGCACAGTGCATAATACAGCTTTAAAAGAATGCATTTAAATTATCATTCTTCCTGATGCTTTCCCATAATCACTGACTTTTTAGAGAGACATCATATAACAAACATACAGAAGAATAGTAAAATACTTACTACTGTGTTTAAGTTTGAAGATCAGAGAACATGAGGTACAATTACATTTTCCTATGGTTAAAGCTTTATATAATAACTAAAAAAGCTTTCCATCTAGATATGACAATTGTAGCAGAAAATCCTAAAATCCAGAAACTGAACAGCCAAAAAAATGGGTTTATATATGCTAAGACCAAGATGGCCATTTCCAAGAATATCCCCTTTTCTCTGAGGTACAGCAATTTTGAAGTAAGTATAAATATATATGTTTGGGGATGAGGAGACCTTGTCCCCAACACGAGGGGGTGGAAGTGGGGCTTGGCCCCTACAAAGATGTCTGAGATTCACTCTTCTGCAATTTCAGTCTTTGTTTTTCCGCATGTTGGCACTCAGCATTTCTAGTGCTGACATTTCGATAGGGAGCTGAAT
The DNA here is from genome assembly GCF_019279795.1 of Protopterus annectens. Taxonomy (NCBI): domain Eukaryota; kingdom Metazoa; phylum Chordata; order Ceratodontiformes; family Protopteridae; genus Protopterus; species Protopterus annectens. The sequence continues at coordinate 1,497,905,721 of NC_056732.1, read as the reverse complement.
GAATCAGCAGGTGTAGTGCTGCATAAGAGAAGGGTTTTGTGAAAGTCCATGCACATCCGTGTTTGACCAAAGCTTTTTTCCTGACTTGAGGATTACCCGACTTGATGACCGAGGATATGCTGGTACACATTTTGATACAGAAGATCCATGTCAACTGCAGGTAATCATCTCTTTGAGATTGTTTATAAGTGTCTCATAACATAAGAGCAGAATTAATATCATACTGTAAGTGTCTTAGCTTACAGATACTTTGTAATGCATTTGCTTTAAATAATTTCTGTTGGTTTCTTATGTTTCCTTCTCTACCTGAGCTATTTGTGTTTTAATTAATTACCTTGCCTCAGAAATGCAGTGCTGAACATAGTGAAGGGTCACTAGTTTTGAAAATGAAATTCTGTTTGATTTTGGAAACCAAATTAATTTTGTTAAATTAAAATTTATGTATTTATGTTGCTGAATTTTGTGAGAATATGTTTAAAGGTGGAAATAGTATTAAGCAGAAGTTTTGCAAAAAAGTTAATTTTATTACTAGACTGCAGTGAAAGTGTTATACATGCCCATCTTTTTGTGTACAGTTCAATTAAATACCAACATTTAACAATATTACATTGACAGTTATGGTGACATTTTTTTTGACAACTGAAGACCTAGACATTTAAGACTTGATCATTACAGCCGAGTGCACCTCCAGGTGTTTCTACATTTACCTTCTACTGTGCCTCTAGACGTCAAATATTGCTTGTTCATATCTGTATTAATAATTCCAAAACCATGCTACATACAAGGTATCAGAGTATTTTTCTTGAAGCATACATGATGGCAAACACAATTGATATTTGACCTCTGCCAATGAGTATTGGTTCGGACTGTAAGGCGATGACTTCATTTTTTCAAAGGCTAAAGCCACATCCACTGGGAGTTAAAGGTACACACACAAAAGAGCTGTACTGGAGGGAATGAGTTAATTGCAAAACACTGTAAATCCAACAGAATGAGAACACTTCATAATTATTCACTAAGGGACATATTACTGTTTTAGACAAATTTAATTTACAGTTTGACACTTTTAAATATGAATTCCAGTCTTTAGTAGTTTCAGGACATTAGATGAAGAACGCTGTAAATGGATTTCAACATCATCCACAAAAGCTATAAGAGGCAATTTGATATAATTAATGACTGGCAACAGAGTGTAAGTACTGTTTGTATAGACAAGAAAAGAGTTTCAATACAAAGGTTAAACAAATATAGTGAAAGCAGGAAACCCTGTCTTTATTGGCATGTAACAGGAACTGGGTTTGATGAACAGACATTAAGGTTGGGCCAAAGAGTTTTTATAGATCATTTAAAATGATAAGTAAGATATGCTGTTCTAAGTATGTTATTAATAACTAAAAATAACATGTTTAAAGAGAGACATAATTCAAAAACAAATACAGCTATTACTTGCACATTTCAGAAAAAGCATAAAGATAAAGCAATTAGCAGAAAACAAGCAAATGTGTTATTCAAGTATAGAAGTTTCTACAATGAGCAACGGTCAATTAGAAATAATTAAAATCACTTCAAATTTCTGGATGCAGAATAAGATGGAACATCTCCTGTCCACTGCATCACACCAATTAATTATTTTTGATGCAGGAAAGAGTAATGGCTGCTAGCTAGGTTATCTACTTGATAAGAGCATTTTCTTTCACATTATGACACACACAGTATAGTGCATCACTTTATGAAGTCACAGTATTTCAATACTGACAATTCACCTCACGCTGTTATATAATCTGTTAATGCAGCTGGGGTATGATAACTGAAAATAGTGTGTATTTCGTCTGCCTGGAAAGCTGTAGATACCTTTATCGGCTAGATCTTTGCTATTGATACGGACAGCTCATTTACCATTTCTGACTATCCCTATTAGAAATGTATATTAATTGCATTTACAGCCCTTCACAGATTGGGAGATATGAGGATAGGCCCAGGGGTGGGGAATGGGAAAGAGGTGGGGGTTAGTTTTATTCTCTTAACAGGAACCAAAAACTGTATCTGTTTCATCAATGAATCCCAGTTTTACTTACGGAAGTAGTACAGCAGTCCATTGTTAAAAACAAAATTTTGTGAGCACAATCAATTACCAAAAATTTCAAAAGAATAACATATGATAAGATTTATATATGCATCGATTCTAAAAGGAATACAATTTGCAAACAAATGAAAAGTTTTCCTTCATTTTTTTGTAAAGTTAAAGCACAGATTGCTTTTATTCAAGAAATGCATGCAGACTGATCAATGGGCAAATACTTTATAAAACAGATAAGTACTACTGTAGCCAAATGCCAGTATATAAAAACTTGGTGCACCATTCTTAGAAAATAAATCATTTATATCCAAAATGTCTGGCTCAAATTTAGACATACTTGGTAGATTATGTTATATATTATGAGATAAAATATTTGACAAACCTATAGTAATGCCCAATCTTTACTCCACATATTCTGGACAGACTGACTTCATTAATTCAGTTTACAATCCATAATCTAATGTTAAAAATCATTACTTAATTATTGAGGGGGTTGGACACCTAAGTATACCCTCAAAAGGGCAGATCTAAACCAAAACCATACAATAAAATGCTTCAGATACGATTCCTGATCTCAAACAGAATGCAGTCTCCTGGAAACTGTTAGCTACCTTGCCCTATCTTCAAATCGTTTCACTTTTATTATTTCCATGAAAAAGATATATTCAAAAATAGATTTTGTACATTATTTTGAAAATACATTTGCCTACTACAAAAAGTTAGAGCTTGACCTTAGATATTTCCAATCATTCCAAGATAGAATTTTCATTAGATTTTTCACACTTTAATAAGACTATACATTCAAGAGGGAACTGGTCATTAAACCAAGCATACGTTGCTCAAGGAGCCATAAATAAGCAAGATGCTAACAAATTACATTACTGATTTTTTGCAATATATTTGATGCATCCCTACTAAATTAGATACCCATTAGGCAACACTTAAAAATAATTTTAAGAGGAATTATTATCACAAAGCATCCTACCATAAAATGCAAAAAAGAAATGAGAGATTAATTAAAATTATATTTGTTTTTGAACCCAGGATGACAGCACAGCAGATCAATATATTAACAACGTATACAGGGAATTAAATCTAATGTATTCTACAAAGCTATCATGACATGAATACAGGTTAGATTCATACTCAGAGTGAACTAAAGCTCATTCAAAATCATTAGCAACTATAATCAAAATTCAAAATAATATCTACAATTGCTTCATAAATTAAAAAAAATGGTAAGTGGGTACATACTAATGAAGTACTGTGGGGTATGTTCTTTAACATTTTAAAAATAATTACACTAACAACCAATCAGTAGATAATGACTTTTGTTACAAAACAGTATTTATATTTAATAACTATATTACAAGTCAGTTTAGAATATACAAAAATTTTAACAAACCCATTTACACTTGAAGCAATTAATCTTGCAAGTCATCAAATAATAATAAAAAACCCAGGCCCAGGTGGTTATTCTGCTAGACTTAATAAAAAAACTTAGTATCTGACCTAAATCATCAGACCTATATATTAAAAACCATCTTTATGTGAAAACTACACTCTGATCCCTCGGATCTAACCTATTACAGACCTATTGATTTTATAATGTAGATATAAAGATCTAAATAACTATTTAGGCTAAGTGCATGAACAGTATTATTTCCAGCATTACTTCCCCCTACCAACAAGGATTCCACTAATGCAAACAAGCTAATAATCAAACAAAAACTGCTGAAGCCTTGCAATTATTAAAAAAAGAATCCCACAATATTTAAATATTTATTCTGGCAACAGATGCTTCCAAAGCATTAGACAGAGTAATTAACTTATTTCACTATTGTCCATACATATGGTGTCTCAGCAAAATTCCCCTGTTGGGTTGGGAGGGTGGCCTAATGGTTAAGGTGTTTGCCTTACAAACACAAGGTGCAGGGTTTGAGTCTCACAAGGGATAATTGGCTAGGCTTACAATGGCTCACAAGTGCAGTTAGCTTAGTACTAATCTATCTATGAACCTATAGTTTTCATTGTTTCTATGCACATTATCTAGAATTAGGTAGGTACATTACCAATACTGCAGATTGTACAGCTCATTACTTAATTATGTAACTGATTTTAAATGTACAAAGCTACAGTAGTGTCACTAAGCCACTTGCAAAAATATCAGATGCTTCCTCATATTCACAGTATGAGCAGAAATAATGCCGTACCTATATAATTTTGCACTTTAATACAGGTCTCTTACTTTACTACATAGCAAAAGAATTAAAAGTCTGCCTATAGGTCAGAACACCCTACCAACTCCATGTAATAAGAAAAAAACATCATTAATGCCAACATAAAAGGGCCAGATTTAAGAAACAGAAGAGTGAGCAGGCCAAGGCAAGGCCTCTATCTATGCTACAACAGAAAGCTTTAACTTTGGTTTACAAAGTGCTAATTCTCTGTGATGATTTAGGGCAACAACACAGCATAACAAATTCACAATACTTTCATATTTATCAGAAGTGTTAATTTGTGAGGTATTCAAAAGAAAAAAAGTCTTTAACTATAACTTTGAAAGTAACCACATGGACTGACTTATAACCTTAGCCCTATTACTATATTAACTTAAACAACATATCTGTAAAGTAAGTTATGTAGCTAATATTTTCTGTTAGTTAATTAACAATATATACATTATAATCTTATCTTATCTTACAAACTTAGTGTGTTGGGTATCACAAATGATTTACCATGCATTCTAAGAAATAAAGAACTCATTTAAAAATATGCATACAAATCAAAACGTTAGATATACTCAGTAATAAAACTAAATTTATGGAATTATTTGTCATATAATAAACTAATAGACTACACGCAGTTACAACTACAGGAAGTCGAAACGTGTCTAAACTACTGATTTTTAGTCAGGATTAGCATTGAATAGTTTCCCAAACTTAACTTCACTTACTGACATGTAGAGAGTTAATGTTTATTTTATAAGAAAAGTTATGTCTGTCTGGGGCAGCCATTTGAGGTTTTATATTACTGTGAATTAGATATGCACAAAACTGAGATTTTTTTTTTGTTTTTGTTATTTATGTGCCAAAAACTATCCTGTAAAATTCAAGGTTTATGTCCATGTCAGACAAAGTCCTTCTTCTATTCAGCAGCTTTTAATATAATGGTGACATCTTGATAGTTTAGTACTTTAATGTATACTAGCCATGGAATGTTTATATGGTGTAAGGATCTTGATGCAACTTTTGTGTTGTAGCTGGATGGCCCACCAACTCAAGTGGGATTTGTAGGGTGGTATACAATAAAATAAGGTTCAGTCAAAACTTTCTGGTAATTCTCCAATCAGAATATTGCTTCTCCTGATTCGTTCTTTGAGGTCTAGAGGTTTTCCATTCATGTTTGAAATTCTAGTGCTACACCCAGTTTTTTGCCCATGGCATGAACTTTTATCATCTTTTCTTTTCACTAGTTCCTAAACATAGTTTGCATTTTATTTTATTTATTTATTTTTTGGTGTAACAATTGCTGCAAACTTAGTTTGGGAAGCCAGTAGTATTTTTTGCTGCATTTCTAGAATATGAAACTTCCAGTTCAGGTTGCAACTGTATAAATAGCTAGAAAAATTTTGTGGTAGACATGTGCCATTTAAGGCATGATTTAGTATGTGTAAAAAGCTTGTATTAGAGCTGCAGCTTCTCCAAAGTTCTGTATTAGTTGCTTTAGGCAAAAATCTGTAAATCCCAAGCATAAAATGTATTTAAAATTTGTTGACCAGGAAATTCCAACTAGGGCAGAGCCTATTTTCAGCGGAGGCCCTGGAAGAAACGTTCCAGACGGATATCTTTGGAATGTGGCAGGAAACTGTAGTACCAGGAAGAAACCCACACAAACACAGGGAGGACATACAGACTCCGCAGAGAAGGCAACCCAGCCAAGAATCGAACCGGAGAACCTCTTGCTGTGAGGCGACAATTTTAACCGCCACACCAAATTAGTACAAAACACAGTGATATAGTGAAATAATAAGGGAATGCTACTTACTCTTGCATCAAATCACATTGACTAAATTCTATGTGACAGAAAATTAACACCTAAAATGACAAGATGCAAAAATATTTTGAATGTAAATCAAGCAGTATAATGAGTTAAAATGCACCAGAAGATGCAGAAGATTACAGGAGGAGTATACATTACACTTAATGCTAGAGGTTCTGCTTGTGCAGGAGTCACTGGATTGTGACGGGGAAAATATTACAGTGAATGACACATACATATGAACAATTTACTACAGAGATAATGCAACACACCTACTGCTAGATATGTTCACTCATTCATACTTGGGAGAAAGTGGAATTTCACACATTCTCTACCACAAGTTGCTCCTGGTTGAACAGCTTTTTCTTGAGCTATTTTTCTGAAAAACAGTTATAACGTATGCCTTTAAACAAATGTAAACACTTTTACTAACTGCAGTACCTTATACCTTTGACTTGCAAATAGTCCCAGGTGAATTAAAAATATTTCTGGTTAAAACAATTTCAACCAACTGGAGAATAAAATCATTGAACTCAAAGGAGTATAAATCCACCAGGTCTAACAAATACTTCCAAGCTTGCAAACCTCTTTCACGTGTTAAGTACACATATAAATTAAAAATATCCGGTTACCCTATACGGAGAACCTGCTTTATGTACATCTGACATTACCCTAACAAACTCAATCACATCCTTGATGCATACTGTTACATGAGTCAACAAAGATCTTAAACATCTGTAAATATTAAGCACCTTTCAGGAGTCTCTAGAGCAAGCCCCAAGCCTTAAAATCATTTATGGATTTTTAACAAAAGACTGTTAAGCACCCCTAAGTGTTTGTTACAGTGCTAGCTGACAAGAAGAGCAGGAGAAGGTAAAGCACCTTTAAAAGATGTTAGTTATTGTTCTCTGCCACACTTAAATACAAAAGTGTGACAGAATGAAGTATCTAACAGTTTTTAAAGCTCAGGGACACTTCTTTTCTGTCTGCTGTCCAACTGACAGCACTGAGTGTTTTAATAGCTTTCAAAGTCCTTGAAACCAGGAAAACGCATCATGCTCCTACACCTTTTCTTTTTCTAACTGGCAGTACATGGAGCAGATAAAGCATTCATGCTCTACAAAGAGCTCTGATAGGGTCTCAATTCTTGATGTAAATTTCTTGGCATCCATAATAAGCTGATTAAGATCAGGGCCAGATCCAGCCCTAGCTGATCTAGGCAGCTGCCTAGGGCCCAGTGCTAATAGAGGGAGCTCGGTCACAGCATTAATTTAATTTAGAAAAAGTTAAATTAAAAAAAAGTTTTCTAATTTAATATTGCTGCATCTACCTGCTGCTTTAGATGTAATTTCCTGATCTAGCCAATGTACAAAATTTGATTGTCAAACATAATGCAAAAGATGTTATTTTGTTCCAAACAGTAAACACAGCCAGCATTACAGATGTATTTAGTTTGATTGCTTTGTATTTAGTCCTAAACAGAACACCAGCATCATCATATTAGTCATGCAAGATGTATCAATGTAAAAGAGCAAACTACTCAAACACAAGTGTTCTTTCCAGGTACCGAGGTGTGTGTGTGTGTGTGTGTCTGTGTGTGTGTGTGTGCATGCGTGTCTGTGTGTTTGATACCCTCATTATAGGGAGCAGCTTAGTTAATCAAGTGAATTGCTCAGGCTCAAACTCTGCACCTTGGCTACAGGAGACAACAGCCTTAATCCTCTGCACCAACTGCCAGACCAATTCAGGAATCAATAAGAATTAGTGAGGCAATCATTGCAGTTGGTTGACATGATCTCATATAGGCACTTTTGCCATTATTGGTTCATATTTTATATAGAATGCACAGACAGTGTGAAACACTTATGTACTGCTTTCAATAATTCCCTATAACTACATAAACAAATTGATTCCACTGTAAAAAGTGCAATGAACTTCTTGAATACATGTATCAAATGGACTACTTTTCACCTAGTTCTAAAGGTAAACTTTTGTGTCATCTATTTTGTTCTCTGAAATGTTCTGTGGCAGTATCTCAGTACAGTTCTTTCCCTGGGCACTACTTCTAAAAAGGAAAACATTTAGAATGTGTACCATTACTTGCTCTCTTAGCCCTGCTCAGCAATCATTTACTGTAGCACGTGCAAGGGCTTAGTCTGGTTTCATTATCCCCAAAATCCTACTTCCAGTCTGGAGCTCCCATACTTAAAGTCTCAACTCCTCAGAATTACAGTAAACTCTCAGTTAACTGGAACTCAAGCAACTGGCACTCTCAGGCACCAATTGAAGGAATACAGTATAATTTTCATGTGTTGCGCTTTCCGTCCCCCTCCTCCCCAACAGAAACATACCTTACATTTTTAGAGTTTTAAAAAGGAAAATATGAATAAATTCCCTCTCCCCAACCAAAGAACAAGTCAAACCAAACAAATAGTATAGGGTACAGTATTAGTCAGCCTATTTTTAACAGCAACTCTCAAGCAACCAGAAACTACAGTTATCCGGCATCTACCAACCCCCATGGGTGCTGGTTAACTGAGAGTTGTACAACTAATTAAACAGTTATGAGGTCAAAACTAGTATGGGGATTTCCTCTTTGACAATGCTGGTTGAATCCGGAACAAACTTAAGAAGGACTATACATGGTGTAGCAACAAAACCTCTGAATTCAAGATGAAGTAACTACTGCATATCTTACTTAGTACATGTTTTTGTTTATATGGGCTTCATCAAATAGTTTTGCCCTTTTTCTTGATACACAACTTTACCTTTTACTTTTTTCCACTGTCACTGATGTCAGCTACTCTATTACTTTGTTATTTCCTCTCCACAAAGTTTCCCACTTTTATTCACTCATAAAGTGCTGTTATCCTGGACACTAGGGTAAACATTCTTTGTAAACATACTTTGTTACTTATATTTTTTGCATTCTACTTCCATCTTCTCATATGCAGTATCAAATACACCATCTATGTAGAAAGTAGACTGCTGCAACTCTACTTTTTCAGTTTGCTTTTTTGTCTGACTTTTTGAAAATCGTTCCATTTTTTTTTACAACTGTGACATTGCTGACCAAATGCTAAGCATTTTTTTCTTTTAAACTCATGATTGGCACCACAGTTGCAACAGTTAACAATAAAGCTGGGTATAATTCACATTTGTAGTCCACTGAGTCTTTTATTACGCTGCTTTGCATCTAGTCCTTTTCATTAACTGAACACACATGCTACATGTCGCCCTCCTACTTTGGATACGACAGAACAGTCTTTGTATATAATAAAACTGCTTAAACAGAACCCGCAAACACATCATGATAGAAATTTACTGACTTTAACTTAAGTAACTTATATACAAACTAACTGGCTACTGTTCTGCCCTCTTGAAGAATAACTGTGTCAGGACCAAATTTTGAAGCATCACAGGAAACAGTAACTGGATTATTTACATCATATTATCTTAATGTAGCAGGGGTGGCACTTTTCTGCATAAGGTCTTCAAATGCCTTCTGGTACTGTTCTAACCATGACCAAAATCTGAGTGGTGTAATGGTTAAGGTGTATACCTTACAGACACAAGGTACAGGGTTTGAATCTCATGTCGGGTATTTGGCTAGGCTTAAAATGACCAAGAAGGGCAGTTAGCCTAGTACTAATCTATGAACCATGTAACATTTGTGCGCGTCAGTTCTCTTAAAGGTGCTGTCATCTCACTGAAATCTGGTATAAACTTGCCTAAATAGCTGACCATGCCTAGGAAATGCTGTAGAGCTTGAATATTATCTGGTGCTGACATCTCAAGAACAGCCACTTGCTTGGTCGGATCTGTTCTCAAGCCAGTACTGGTAAATAAATGACCTACATATGCAACTTCTGGTAGTCTGAATTTGCACTTTAGAGGATTGAGCTTCAAGTTTATTTCACATGCTCGGTCTAGAATTCTCTTTAGGTTTCTGTCATGTTCTGCTTCACTACTGCCTCCATTCAATAAATCATCTACTATAATGGCACAAGGATAACCCGAAAAAATGTCCACCATTGCATGCTGGAAGACTTCACTTGCAGAATTTACTCCAAATGGTATCTTTAGGAATCTGTATCTGCCAAATGGGGTACCAAAAGTAGTTAGTAATGAGGATTTGCGATCAAGCATCACTTACCAAAATAAACTTCTTTGCATCCAAGACAGAAAAAACAGTGACATTTGGTATTAGAGCTGCGACCTCTTCGACTGTGCGCATTGCATGATGCAGTCTCTTCAATGCTTTGTTCAGATCTCTTGGGTAAATACATATTCTGATTTCGTCTGAGCCTTTTTTTGCGACATGCTACCATGGACGACACCCATTCAGCTGGTTCTGTAACTGGACAAATGACAACTTGCTGTACCATTTTATCCAGCTGAGCTTTGACTTTATCCTGCATAGCAATCAGAACTTTTCTTGCTGTTCTGACTACTGGAATGACCTCTGGGTATAACTTCATGGAATACACAACTGGAAGTTTGCCCAACTTGACATCGAAAACATCAGCATACTCAAAAAATGGCTTCAGAAAAATTAGAACTAGGATATGCACTTATGTAATGAACTTCTTTAGTAAAAGAAAGCAGATTAATTCTCAAACTGTCTTTGAGACCCAATAATGACAGTGTAAATCTTTGGACTACATAGAATAACAAGTTGCAACAGTTCTCAGCCAAACATGAAATCATCACTGAGCCTTCAGTTAGAATTTCTTCACCTCCATAAGCAACAAGTTTTGCACTACCGGCCACACTGAGCTGCTCATTAGTTCTCACTTTAGCAAATGTGTCTGCTGATATAACATTACACTTTGAACCAGTGTCTCCTTCAAGCTCTGTGGATTTACCATTGATCCACACTGTACAAAACACTTTGCTCTTTGTCAATAAATTCACTGCATCAACTCTTTCACGAATCACTGATACACCATCTATGTAGAAAGTAGACTGCTGCAACTCTACTTTTTCAGTTTGCTTTTTTGTCTGACTTTTTGAAAATCGTTCCATTTTTTTTTACAACTGTGACATTGCTGACCAAATGCTAAGCATTTCTTTCTTTTAGACTCATGATTGGCACCACAGTTGCAACAGTTAACAATAAAGCTGGGTTTGGGTTTTGGTAATTCACATTTGTAGTCCACTGAGCATGCTCCTTTAACTGAACTAGTCTTAGACCTTGCTGGAAAACTATGTGGTTTCCCTGGTGAGCCAGCAGGGGCTGTGGCTACCATGTGCTTAGGCCTGCTTCTGTTTGCCATGTGTTGCATGCTATCTACACTTGCTCTGAAGCCTACTGTGACCATGCTCTCGTCACTTGCAAGCATACTTGTATGTTTCTCTGTAACTTCATGGATTTAACAAATCTCTATGACTTTACTCAATGTTAAAACACTACCACGAAGCAAAATCTTTCTCAGAGCAGCACTATTAATACCATACACAAGCCTGTCCTTTATAAACTCATCTTTTAAGTCACCAAACCGAAGCATTTTGGCTTTGTTTCTCAGGTCAGTAATATAAGCTGCAAAAGTTTCCCCTGGTTTCTGATCTCTTGTGCAAAACAAATGCCTCTCTAATGTAATATCTGTCTGGGGGTTACACATTTCCCTGAATTTGCACTTCAAACACTCGGGGGTCTTCCCTTGATTCAGCCTGTACAACAATATGACAATTTTCACCTTCTCCCTCATCTACTACTGGTGCATAGACAAATGAACGCTCTATTTCAATAGCCTCTGACCCAGCTAGGTTTAGTAAGATGAATGCCCTGGTGCATGCATCTTTGATGACTGAGTTGCTTGTATAAAAATATTGTATTCTTGCTCAGATATTCTCCAGTTCTCTGCAATATTCTGATCAAATACAAGTGGTTAGGGCTTTCGAAATCCGTCTGCCATATTAACACATACAAGTGAAGGATTTTACAAATAAGAATGAACACATCCACATATGCCAGAAATTTATGCCAGTATCTGTGACTTTTCCCAATAGCACAACAAGCCTCTGTATAACTGTACTTTGCGAAATAAGTCTCTTGGGCACTGTAATACTCTTGAAATTACTGTATTGCAAGAACTCACCTATTAGTGTAAGAAACATTTCAAATAACTGCATGATGTGAATGAACTGGGCAAGAAAAGTTCAGAGTCAGAAACATTTCGAAGTAATTGCACTTTGCGAATACACAGTACACAACACAATGAAATTTCCCCAAAATGGCGGTACCTTACTAGGCAATTCTTTACAGTACAAAAAACATTCTGTAATGGTGGCACTTTGCGAACAGACACACCCAGCACAAGAAACTTTTCGAAATGGCTATAGTATTTCATGAAATTGCTGCACTTTGCACACAAATAAACTCTTCAGAATATGTAATAAGCGTACACAGTAAGCACTTTTACACACTTTGAGATACTTTAAATAACTCTAGTTATGCCCTTGATACAATATGAAGTCGTAGTTATGCCAAAACCCAGCACTTTGCCAAAAACATGCTGTCTCCTTGTTTTAATTACCCTTAATGTGCCCTTTTTCCCCTTATTATCTAAGTTTTGCTCGTTTAATCTCTTTTCATGCCCATTGTACTTTTTTTGTGCTCGTTTTACTCTACACATGCCCGTTTTGCCTGAAACAATTGTTTTGCTTTAAACATTCTCATTTTGCTTTTCTGATAATTGTTTCATCAAATATCTTAATGATTTTGCTTATTTAATAAACCTTTTGTGGCTCCGGCTTGTTTAATAATGCAGTTTGTGCCCTTGTAATGCTCCAGTTTATCTTTTTTAGAAAATAATCTGTTTATGCAAATTCTCATTACCTTTGATTCTTTTCTGCTCTTTTTCGTGCTCGTTTCTCTTAGTTTACCTTCACTCTGATCTCTGCACCTCATGGCCCCGAATATCATTCTCTGGAATCCTGGTTCTGACACCATGTCGCTTTCCTACTTTGGATACAATAGGAGAATCTTTGTGGGTTCTATTCAAGCAGCTTTATTATATACAAACACATTACTACAGAGGTTTACTGACATTAACTTAAATAACTTGTATACAAACTAACTACTGCAATCATACATGCTCAGTCTCTAGCTGCACTCCCGAAACAGCACTTGGAATAGCACATGCCCAGTATTTATATGTGCACATTCAGTCCTTGACATGCTTCTTAAAGATACAGCACATACACTCTGATCTACACTACAGTATTTTCTTTGTCTGTGAAATGCTTCTAACTGTACATCATTACCTAACATAGTGATGTACAGCATGACTGCAGTACATGGAGTGCTAGAAACTAACAAAACAGCTTTAAAGCTCCAATGCTTCACAATGTCACACTTCTTTTTTGTGCATGTGGCAAAACAAACTAAATTACAGCTTTTAAAGCTGTTATTGGAGAAGATATGCATTTTGCTTCTGCTGTCTGTATGTGAGGTAGTGCTAAATGTGTTGCAACTTTCAAAACTGTAAAACACTTTTCATTTGTAGAGTTTATATATTTATTTTAATTCTACCCTGTTGTTATACACTGAAGCTCTATGTACTGCAATAAAAATTGTGTAGCAGTACTAAGTGTGTTTACCAGTAGCAAAACTTTAAAAGATGGCACTCCTCTCTCTCAGTATGTGTGTATATATATATATATATATATATATATATATATGGGTCCCCTACACATGGTCGAAATCCCACAAAGTCGAAACCCATATGGCCGAGACCATATGTTCGACTTTTGGAATCCCAACCATGTGTAACAGACATTTCCGTGCAGAGCAGAATGGAAATATACAACACCAAACTACCAAAGACACTTTTTACTACGTTTCTGCAGGGGGGCTTGATACAGTGGGGTTAAGAAATTAACTTTTTCCTACTGTAGTGCGATCTTGGAGTTGGTATATTTAATTTATGGGGGGTGTGGGGAGCAGAGCTTGCCCCTATGCAGAAACTTAATAAAAAGTGTGTTTGGAAGTTTGGTGTCGTTATATGTGGAGGAGATGTTATTTTCATGTGATTTGTAGTGTTAGATGTTATGAAATTTGATGTTATGGGTTTTAGACGTTTGGGGTTTTAGATGTTCTGGTCTTAATGTTATGAAATTAGATGTTATGGGTTTTAGATGTTTTGAAGTAGACCCATACATATATATATATATATATATATATATATATATATATATATATATATATATATGTGTGTGTGTGTGTAGTAGGTGGAGCAGGAATTATGACTGCAATTCACCAATCACAACGAAAGAATTACATATTCTTGAAATACATATTAAGAATCACTTCATTCTGTTCTCAATGTGAACTACTTGACATTCATTTTATGAACATACAGTACAATCATTTTGTTTGATCAGGGACCTGATTTAACCTCTGCATGTAATATTTTGTAAACCACTATGTTAACATCACTTAGAGCTTTTCTCTCTTGATCTGCACAGAAAAAGAGCCACAACTCAATATGAAAAACATAAATATAATAGAAATATAGATACTGGCATATAAGTATAGAGAACAAAATATCTCCACATTACAAGTAATAACTGAAAAACATGTAAATGGGAAGGTGTCTTTTTTTTCTGTATATTTCCACCAGTTTGCGGTATTTGTTTTGTTACTAAGCTTGTTTAAATTAACAAGTGCTTGCAGCTTGAGGAAATTAGCAGTGAAAAGCTCTGCTCCTGATTAAGGAACACTACTGAATATGACAGTTTAATGAGAAACAATCTTGATTAACACATTCATTTTCTGGTATCTGTGGCTCATTCATGGACATTTTTCAGATTTTATTTTAATTTAGGATGAATGCAGTACTGCTGTACATTAACAATTTATTCCTGTCTAACTTAGTGCAATTGGAGAAAATGGTTTTCTCTGACGACTGCACAGTTAATAGTTGCCTTCACAGCCATTCTAAACATGAACTGCTTTTATTTATACTCTACTGCAGAGCAGAGTCCAATACGCTGCAAACCATTTAGCAATATTATTGTCATGGTTAACTTCCAGTATAACTCTCTGTATTTCTACCTACTTTAAGTCTCAGAGTACATACCGTGATAGCAGTTACAATTAAATGAGGTTTTTGTGAAGACTACATCTCAATATTTTCTAAGTCTACAATCCAACTGGAAAGGAAATCAAACAGCAATTTCAGAGTAGAGGTATCCTATATGAACATTTACGTAAACTTCCATTAAAAAACTCCCGAAATGTTAAAACCGGTTTTGATGCCTAAAAGGGCATAAGATAATATAGCAATAACCCACGGATGTAGGTAATGCTGGATTTACCCACGGTTGGTGTGGTTTGGTCATGAGGACGAAGCCCGAGTGGCCAAACAAAGCCAACTGTGGGTAAATCCAGCATTACCCACACCCAGAAGTGGGTTACTGCTATTATACAATGACATTATTTAAGAAAAAAATAATTACTTTTCTTAAATAATGGCATTGTATAATGCTTCCTTGCTGCCCTTCCGCAGCTGTCTGGTATTCTGCGGCAGTTCTGATGTACTGCGCATACGTATGCCTACACAGTACATCAGAGCTGTGGGCAAAAGCAACGGAGAAAGCAAGATCTCCGTTGCTTTTTACAAACTGTTTCGCTATGTTAAATGGGTTTAACATAGCGAGACAGTTTAAAAGCAACGGAGAATCTCCGTTGCTTATTTTAAAGCTGTCTCGCTATGTTAAACCCATTTAACATAGCGAGACAGTTTTGAAAAAAGCAACGGAGAAAGCAAGATCTCCGTTGCTTTTACAAACTGTTGCTATGTTAAATGGGTTTAACATAGCGAGACAGCTTTAAAAAAGCAACGGAGAATCTCTGTTGCTTTTTTTAAAGCTGTCTCGCTATGTTAAACTCATTTAACATAGCGAGACAGTGTTGCTGTAAGAGTTATAGTAATGGAAAAAGTCCGAGCGACCGGACCTTTTTCCATTACTACAACTCGGATTTACAACGTGCACGCTGACCAATCAGCGTGCACGTTTTTGAATATTAATGGGGGGTCGTTGTATAATAGGACTGAAAATCATCTGGCCTAGAAAAACTGATATAAGTATATTTTTTGCATTTGCTCTGTTTCAGTGATATTTAACACTTCTGTGCTGCACTTATTTTGTTCAGTGTTATCACTGTTTTTCAGCCTGCACTTGTTAAAGAAACTCCATCTGTTTGTTACTGTACTGCTCTTAGGTTGTTTTAACAATGTTCTGATATTTTCTTACGTCCTCTGATACTGCAAAAGCTGTTCGTGAGTCTGCTAAAATATTTCTAAGTTTTGCAAAGTTTTTGTGTGTTGTGAACATTTCTCAGGGTTAATGAACTTATTTCCATGGATTCCTGATATTGCAGGAATTCTTACTTCTGCTGTAAAACATCTGTTACTGCACTGAAGTTTGTTTGACATTGGAAGGGTTCTTCTGCATTCTGGTAAGAGCAGAGAGCTACATTCAACTCATCCAATGTGGGAACTACTGCTCAATAGCTTACTGTGTTTTTATCTGATTGGCCTGAGGGTTTAACTTTATAATTTCATCTTGCTCGTATAAAAGTGTGCAAATGGGGTACCCTGTGCTTGCAAATAAGCAAACCACTCCAGTTTAAAATCCTGTATAAGAAACACTCTCTATAGTCTCCCACTGTTCATAGCTGCACAAAGAGTTGCCAGTTTATGCAGAGGGTGGTGGCAGGTCATCTCATAGTACACTAAAAAATATTCTCACTTTGACCTTTAAGTGACTTTCCCTTGCTCCTTCCCATTTAGAAACTGTGTTTCCTTGCCTTACATAACATAAGCTAGATTCAGACTTGCTGAATCTAGTCTGACTGGTATCATTATGCTCTTAAACCAGCCATCTTACATTAAGAGGGCCTCCATGCACCCTTGAGGCAGAAGTGTAGCTCAGGACCCATCCGAGTTTAAAGCTTTTTAAATTTGTCTGTTTATAAGCCTTGCATTTGCACGGGTTTGTGCTCAGTTTACCAGAGCTGCTCAATGTTGGCCAACTTTAGCCAGAGGTCTGGAGTGCACCTACACTGAAATCCAAGGCATCCACTGAAAAAAATGAAAAATAAGTATATTTAAGCCAGCAGTGCACTTTAACAGTATTTAATTGTATTGCTGCTTCACTTTTGCTGTTTGTGACCAAGTACAGCTAGCCCATTTCCTTTCCGGATACACATTCAGAAAAATCCTGCCACAATGGACGGGCAGTTTCTCATCATCTCAACTGTCAGCTTGACTGATATGGGCATCTTTAGGCAATGCAGCAATTGCTTCATGTACACTGACAACCATTTACTCCTAAAGCAAACTAACACCCTATGTGAGAGATGCAAATGCACTGTGGAATTGGAGTCTCACGTAACAACTAATTAGACATCAAACAGGTTGTAAGCAAACATGCCTCACCTCTCACACAAACCTCACCTCTCACACAAAATAAAGTCATGACACATAAACCCAAATACATGGAGCCTACCAAAAGAACACAGACCTCCCAAATGCACACCAACCACACTCACCACTAAGCATAAAGAAACAACTACAAATACCAACACACACATGTGTGTATGAACAAATAAGCCCCTAAGGTAAAACACATCAAATGTCTTGGTCAAAGGCGACTCCATAGTGAGACACACAGATATCCCTCTCACCAGACTGAACAAGGAGAAGGTCATGGTCAGCTGCCTATCAGGTGCCAGGATCCAACAAATCATGCATGCAAATCAAGTCACTCAACAAGTACTGTTATGACTCAGTTATAGTCCATGTTGGAGTGAATGACTTGACAGGTACCTTTCTGGACTATATGAAGAGAGACATGATGGAACTCTCTGATTGTGTGTCCAAACATGCATGTCCCTAGCCCTAAGCAGTATTGTACCCTCAACAAAGGATGATGCCACAATATAAAAAAAAAATGATTGACTTCAGCAATTGGTTCAGCTTCTGGTGTCAGTCCAGGGGGATCCAGTATTTGTCAGTCTGGGAGGATATAGTGGAAATACCTTGCTGCTTTGTTAGAGATGGTCTGAACCTTTCCCCTGTGGGCTTTCAGATACTGACAAAGGTGCCTTTTTTTAGGCAATGTCAGAACAACACATTTTCCAGTGCAACAAAGTCTAATTGAGACAAACTCAGGGTCATGCTGCTTAATGCTAGGAGTTTAAACACAAAACTGCACTCCCTGGAAGCACTTCTCACCTTGGAGGATGCTGACATCTGTGCAGTTACACATGGTTCAAGGCTGCTGAGAGCACCCTAGCTGTGCAAGGCTACAATGCCTTCCACATGTCTAGACCTCAAAATTAGCATGAAGGAACCAAAGGTGAAGGTGTTATCCATCTTCATTAAAACCAAATACACTTCAAGACTGGTCAAACAGCATAACTCTATCAAACTACTCCATGTCCAATTAACTACTGGGAAACTACCATACCACATCATTGCTAGCTATAGATCCCCCATAAGTACAGCACCTACTTCAATTTACTGGAATTCCTTGCCATACAGCCCAAAACCTTAGTCATGGGAGATTTCAACTATCTTTCCATAGACTGGAGGCCATACATGTGCAAAAACATGCTCAACCAGAGGTTCCTGGACTTTGTTAACACAAATGCTCTGGAACAGACAGTCTGTGCCCCCACTAGGGACTCTAATGTTCTGGACATAGTACTCACCAACATGGAGGGGGTCACTGTACCTCCCCATACGTGATGGCCTCCGTGGTTAGGGCAGACCATAAATCAGTCTTGTTTGAAGTAACTACTGGAACTGACACCCTCACAAGAACAAAAAATATTAGAAAACTTCACCAAAGCTAACTACAGCGTACTAAGTGATGGTATAAAGAGCTTCTTACCACCCACAATCGCAGACACCAATGATCACTAAGCAGAAGTGTATGCAAATGTCCTGTACAAACATTTAAACAACTGCATAAACTCTGCTGTACCTGACCAGATCAAAACCAGGTCTTCCCATAAAAACAAGCCACAAGGTGGACTTCAAGTATAAACAGATTATATAGCAAGATGAAAAAACTGTTGTCCAAAAGCAAGAGAGATATCACTCTGCAAAGGAAGAGTTCCCTCCTAAGCTTAAACAGGAAAATTGGAAATCTTGTACAGTCTTCTAAAGCAAATTATGACACTAAAATCACATCCCTGGCCAAGGACAATCATAAGGCATTCTTTAACTATGTCCGAAGCCTAAAAGGGAATGCCCAGCTATGTGCTGAACTGGTTGGAGATGGGAGCACTCATACTACACCAGAAGATATTGCCAACCTGGTAGCTGACAGATTCAGTGCAAACTTCACCCACCTATTACCATCTACCATATCCCAAAGCAAACCTGACACTAGCCCTCTGCCTAGTATCTCTAGAGAACAGGTCATCTCAGCACACACCAAGGCCAAAAACACGGCATCAATGGGACCAGATAATATCCCAAGCTATTTGCCAAACAATCTAAAACAATACCTAGTGGACCTACTTGGTGTTCTCTTTAATCATAGCTTGAGAACTGGCTACATTCCTGCAGAATGCAGAACAACAAACTGTAAACCCCCTGCACAAAGGGGGGCCATCAACTGACCCTGGGAACTACTATCCCCATAAGTCTAAACAGCCTCATCTGCAAGGCCATGGAAAGAATTATCATGTACCTTATCAACATGGACAGAGGCAACCTCCAAATGCTGGACCCAACTCAGTTTGGCTTTAAGGGTAGATTGCGCTTATTAAACCCGATAGACTTCTTTGAGAATGTCACCAAAGCCCTGGACAAAGGTTAAGACAGGACATGCAGCCTATCTCGACCTTGCCAAGCCTTTCGAGACAATTCTCAACTCTGGCATCACTGCGAAACTCTCCCAGATAGGGATTAACCCTTATTTTACTGGATGGGTAGCCAACTGGTTCACCGACAGAACACACACACTGTCAAAACTGGTGACTCCACCGCCACCAGTAGACCCGTCACCAGTGGAGTACCACAGGGGTCTGTGCTGGGCCCCTTAGTGTTTGGCAGCTATTTCTCAGAAGTCCAGGCCAAAGTAGATGGCCTTTGGCTCACCAACTTCACTGGTGACTGCAAAGTGAGAGCAATCACAGAGTCCCACAAAGATGTCAACGTATTACAGGAAGGGCTAACACAAACAAATGACTGGTGCCAAAGCCATAGTCTAAAACTAAACGCAAAAAAATGCATTATTATTCCCTTTGGCAAAACTGAATTCCCTACAAATCACAATATTGACAGCACTCCCCTGAGCTTTGACCCAGTGGTGCCAGGCTTGGGAGCGCAGGCTAATAGCAATCTGAACTTTGACCACCAAGTTTCCACAGTGGTAAGGAAAGCCTTCTATGCAGCACACCTCATAAGCAAGGGCATAGCATCCAGGTCAAGGGATATTATGACTCCACTGTACTTGCCCCTCATCAGAACACTAATAGAGTACAATGCACCCTTTTGCATATATCTCACCAGATACCCGCAGCAGCTGGAGGGACCTCAGAGGTTTCTCACTAAGAAAATACAGGGATTCCAAACCATGACCTAAGTGGACAGGCTGAAAGCCCTTTCACTTTACTCTATATCTTATAGACTGCTGAGAGGAGACTTGTGCCTGGCCTATAGGGCAATCTCCAACCCTGCCCTAATGGAAATGCTGCACATCAGCAAGTCAAATGGCTCAAGAGTCGCTCGGTCTATATTTATAAACTTACCTTGTGACGTTAACAGAATATGCTGGTGAGACAGATATGTCTCCCAGAGACTGACTGTTCTCTGGAACAGACTCCCTATTCATGTAAAACAAAGCTCCTCATTGATTCTATTTAAATGCAACCAAGAACATTTGATGGGAGACTGCAAATTCGCCCCTGGGGTGGCACCCATGTCCTTCTCTGTTCATAAATTTGTTCTGAGAACTACCCAAAAAAGAACAAATGGGGATACTTGGGATTAACATGGCAAGGCTTGTAAAGGGTCTGGGCCCACTTGCCTAGTAACGTCCTATGAACCTATGATTAAGACCAAATCTTTTTCTGTTGCAATCTAACATTATAAAAAATGTTTGAGTTCAAATACTGTATCAAAAGTTATTCATGTTGGTGAGCTACTTACCAAATGTTTTAAGGGACAGAATGCATTATTAAAGGGACTTTTACTCAGATCTACTTTTATACCTCTTTACTATGCCATGCTACCACTGATTATATGCTCTGGAATGGGGTCCCTTCTCAATCTCCAAATCATGGCTGACAGGAAACAGCTATGTCATTACTGGCTCACATTAGGGCACCATCTGATGGCAGAGGAGGCTTTTCTCATTTGCCTTATCTTTTGCCCCCAACTCCCCCCCCCCCACACACACACACTCTAAGCACAGCAAACAGTAACTGAAATAAATTCTGTTTATGGGCATGTGCTATCGCAAGCACACCCCTCAAAGTGGATGATCCATCTGGACTTCTGCCTTTCTTTAATATGTCTGAGCTACTACTCTCTGGCTTTGCTGAGGGCTGTAGCCAAGCAAGGAGTCCACAGTCTTCCTTTCAGGATGGGTAGACTGGCATTTAAGCCATTCATTCCCACCTACAGACAGTTCCTAGCCTGCAATTCAAACCTGGATCTCCTAATCACATTTAGGGCTCCATCACTATGTGCTAAGAGGCCAAGAGAACTTTGCTCATTCAATACTTGCTCTGTAAATGATCAAGGCAACTCTAAGCACAGAAATGAACATTAATTATGACTGACTCAATGTTTCTCAAAATGAAAACATAATTAATATAAACTTACGATATGGAAATGGCTGTAAGAACTCAGAAACAAAGATTATGAAAAGAATTCAAGAACCTTCATGCCTACAAGAAGCCATTAATCTGTGCTTGAAAATCCTGATTCAGAGATACTATCATGTTCCTACAAATTGCTTTTAATTACAAGTGGCAGGTAGAACTATGTAATTCTTAAAAGTGACTAGTGTTAGTGCAAAGATTTGGCTCGGTATAACTAAAAATGCAGACCTTCAACTAGCAGTAGTCCGCACCTCAGCTTATTGCCATTTTGATCCTCCTCATCCACAGTGCCAGATACACACCTTCAGAGATAGACACACTTAACAAACATCAGTAAAATACGTCCCTATCAGAGCTCAAATGCTTCCTCACACACACACACACACACTAACAATCAGTGCCTGCATGTCCAATACATGATAACCATGCAGTACATCATGCTGCAAGGGGCTGGTAGTACTGGAATGTACTTTACTCCACAAAGACCGTGGCCTTCTAAATTGCATTTAAAAAAAGGAAAGGAAAGGATTTCTGGTTATGGCGCCTAGATGGTAAGTGCTTGACATCTACTCTCCACCTTGTGTACTGGCCTAATTATCTAGTTAATAAGTGCTAAATGTTACAGAAAGTTTACATTTTTTGTAAGAAAGGATTGGAAAGCATATATTGATGAAAGAAGATAGTAAACTGAAGAACAAGGCTTCCTATCAACCAGAAAAAACCTCTCCAGCATGATCACATTGCAAGGGAGTACGGTGACCGGAGCAGTTATCTCTGACTGCAGCTCATCTGATTACCATTCTGGGGCTATGGCAGATCTAGTGAAGAAACTAGTAAAGATGTACTCTGAAATTGTCAAAATAAACTGTTATTTGACAGAATACATTAAAAAATGGACAAAGGGCTGGATGGAATAGAGAATGACATCTAATCAATTGGACAATATTGAAAACCTGAAAAATGATGCTCTGGGAGGGACTGTAAGGACGGTGAAACCGGAACAAATGTAAGATATGAAAGAGAAACTACTGGATTTGAAGGGTCATGACAGGAGAGAAAATCTTTGTTTTATTAACTTTTCTGAAGGAATCGAAGGTAGAGACCATCTACACTTTATGGCTCAACAACCTTGTGACTGGACCAGTATAAAAATGGAAATGCTTTTTGATAGAACTCAGAGTCTTTGTACCTGTAAGAGCATCGAAAACGTACCCAACACTAAATGAGAAAGTTCTGAGTGAACTGTAGATAAAAGGAAAAATATTATAAGTCAATAATCGAATAGACTTTGTAGAGCAGGACTGTACCCTGCGTATGAGAATTAGAAACAAATTTGCCCCACTATTTAAAAACTGTTGGCAAATTAATTTGAAATTTAGAATATTGTACCCTGTCATGCTTAGCATCTTTTGTCCAGCAGGGTGCAACGCTTTCTCTGCTGTACAGTCGGCCACAAAGGCACAGATAACATTTCAAGAAGACCACCAAAACATTATAAAGGAAGCTGGAGACACCAGTCAGGAAGGGCAGAGCCTGTTGCGATAAAGTTGGGAAACAGAAAGACAGCCTGCTAAAATGTTTCCAATATTTATACTACACCTTCTGGAGAAGCAAGAGGCCATGACGTAGTTTTCAAAGAAAGTTCAAACAAGAATGGTGAATGGGAACAGTCCAATCTGAGAGGTGAATGAAGTAGAAGAGGAAGAAGAGGTGGAGGAATGACTGAATTGCAAATTTAACTTAAGTGAGTGGAAGAACTTTTTGACAAATCGTATTGCACAACCCTGGACTGGTGATAATTTGGATTATAAAAAAGCCACTATAATAAAAGCACACCATGTTAATGTTATTTTTTCAAATATGTTATTGCAACACTGCTAGAGGGAGAGTTGAACAGTTCTTTTGTATGAAGTTTTGTATGAACATGTTCTGAGTTAAAACCACTTGCCAGGTTCAGACCTTGTCAGTAAAGCACAGACAGTGCTGAATGCTTAGTCGGGCTCTTTGCAAAAGATTACATGAGAGGTACAGAGGGGCAGCATAAGCGCATTAGGGCATTATCGAAACAAGAATAAGAAATGCATATACTTATTTCTCATGCGGCAGTGGAAACATCCCTGCCTTTTGAGTGGGGAAGGTTATATGGTATAGGGTAGTAAGAAGCAAAGGCCATGGTAGCATTTGCCCCCCCCCCCCCCATGACTCTCTTTTTAACAATGGTAGGGAGTAAGAAGGTTCTATCTTGGAATATGAATGACCTTGTGCATACACAAAAACTCAATAATGTGTTATTTTTTTAAGAAAGGAACAAGCAGAAGTAGTGTTTCTGCAAGAAATGCACATAAACAAAATGGAGCCTAAACTCTTGAAGAACAGAGGGTTTGAGCAGGTTTATTATGCCAGTTTGTTAGACGAGAGAAGGGGGTAGCTATTTTGTTGTCCCAGGGAACTTGTCAGGTAAAAGCAGACTTGTCTACTAGATAAATAATGGCTTGGGGTTATTTGGAAGGTCTAGGATAACACTGGGCAGATTCTTTCGCCTCGAAGAACGAGATGAGAACATGGTGGAGGCAGTGGAAATTTTTTCAAGGAATAGAGTTATTTCAGGGAGGGTTGGAACCTTGTGACTGGCAGAGGGGATGTGTTGGGTGGACACATGCTTATAGATTTACCCCAGAAGCAAAAGTTTTTTAACAACTTACAAGGACATGTGTCCAAATGGATGCCATGCAGCAGTGGCGGCTGGTGACTTCAAATCAAAGGGGGGCTGCAGGAGACAGCTGAATGGGTGGGGTCAAGGGGAGGGGTGTGGCCAACTAGAAAGGGGAGGAGCAATGCTCAAAACCACAAAAACTAACTTTAATTAAATACGCTGCCCTGGGTGCCAAACCATCATTATGAGAGTCCAATCAAGACAAAAATAAGTGTAGAAGAATAAAAATATTCAATGCATTGGCTGCATGACAGCTTACTTAATATCTAGATGGAAACAAAAGGTTGTGAGGCATGAAAAAATAAATTACTTTTTAAATACATAACTGGAATGCCAGTCAAAATCAAGTATAAGAAAAACAAGAAGCACTCAACTCAAACCACTTCTCCTTGCACTGCAGTTCTAATTATAATTTATATTCAGCTTTATTAAAGTACCAAGTAACATGCTGAAAGTAGAAATCTCTGTGATGCCCCCACTTGTAAAAATGCTTCTTATCCAAAAAAGACCTGCTGCCTGACAACTATCTACTTGTTTCATGGGAAAAACATGATCAAAGTAAAAACTGAAAAGCAAACAAGAAACAAGCTCAAGATACACTGCTTAAAGGATTACTGTACAGGTTATGGACCACACATGATTGGCATTCTGTTTAGTTTGTGGGTAAAGTCTGTAGAGATGACTGGAAGTCTCCAACAAGTGTAATGAGCTTTTTAAAATAATGGAATCCTGTCCTTTAATACCCAAGGCTTATACATTATCTAGTCAAGTATTCTCTGCATGGCAACAACAGAAAGGCTTTCAATGTTGGCAATTCTTTAACAGTATGCTTATTAAAGCTTACTTGCATCTTATGATCTCAGACAAGCTTACCTTATGGTCATTAAAGCATTGCTACTTCAACACAGAGCAACAGGCACTTTCTGAGTAATAAGCATAAATCTGCGTAATAAGCATAAATCAACAGTACAAAAATATGACAGAAACCAGACCGTTCTGCAAAATCAAGGACAGATGAAAAGCCACTGTAGTACTTGTGTCTACCTTGGATGGGGACACACACTGCACATTTACACTGCATAACTTCTCCTTGCCTTGCTTAGACACATCCAGAGTCACTACATGGGGGAGTGGGGTGCAACAAGTATGTCACAATTTGAAATGTCTCTGGCTGACTGTGATGGCCCTGACACATTTGTCATACCTCTCAACCTCAGAGCAAGAAATCTGGACAAAGCCATACACAGAAGTGGGACAAAGGCCCAAAAATAAGGACAATTTTAAAATATTGCTCTAATAAACTTAGAAAGATAATAGAATAGGTCTTGCATTAGTATGAATTTTTTAACAGTATAAAATCTGAAACTCAAATGTCTGTCATTATTTTCTAACTTCAGTCTTTAGTGATTTGTCACTAATTTGCCAAAAAACACAATTTTATGAAAAATGGACCAAAAATGTGATGCAAAAATATAAAATAGCCACACAATACAGCTGGGAACCTGTCAAAGAAGGGACACTTTAATATTAGTACTGCTAACTTGAGCAGCTGACAAAATAAAAGAATCCACATGCATTTCAAGTAATCTATAACTTTGATTATTACTGTTATTTCTTAATTGTAAACCCTCCATGTTTTCTTCCAAAATTGCTATTTTGCGGAGGGATTATTAGGGGGAAGAGCAACATTTTGAGCCAAAATCGGGGACAGTTGAAAGGTTGGCTATGCCTAATTCTATAAAGCAACTTATTTGCATGTACCTCTCAACCTGTTAATGCAGTAAATCTGAACAAGGCCAAATATATTGGGGGAACATATAAACAGTACTAAAAATTGCTCTTGTATAAATTGAGACAGTTGATAGAATAACAGTTCTTACTTTAGCATGCATTTTTCTGAAGGTTATGAAATCTGAAACTCAGTGTATCATTATTTAGTGACTTAATTCCTAAATGATTTGCCAGAAAACTACAAATTTTATGAAGAACAAACCAAAAATAAGAAGCAAAAATCTATTCATTCTTTGAAAATCTAGACAGTTGGGAGGTATAGTTCAGCTGGGCCTGTCTGAGTTTGCTGCCCTTCCCCCCTGACAAAATCATGGTTGAATGGAGCCTCTGCAGCCATTCCAATGAACCATTACTTGGCTATTTCACTCCATTTACCATAAACACTAATGTGCATACTGCTTTACTTCTATAATAAGTTGGACTTCATTTGAAAGTTTTATTTTGTATTTTACAGCACAAATACTAAGTCATCTGCTAAACAAAGCAATGCAGTCTCTCAATGAAAACTTAGCATTAAAGCTTCTCTGCCCTTGAAACTCACATTCATTGAAATAGCATTGAAACCCACATTCAAAGAAAATACATTTTGCCAGTGGCAGATAAAGATTAATTTTGGGCTGTTTTCAAATCATAGGCCCCTTGCATATGAAACATACATGTGCTCTTTGATACACCTTCCTCACTGTACTAAATTATATTCCTTGTACAATACAGTACAGTTGTTAGAGGGCGTTTTAAATTTGTTTTGAACATTGTTCCAGTAAGCAATGAAACAAAGCGCATGCACCCATAATGGCAAAACTGCCCAGTTCAGAACATTTATCATAAAAGTCTACTCAGACTTCCACAGTCCACCATTATTAGTAAATATGCACAATTTTACAGTCAACCATTATCAGTAAATATGCACAATTCCACAGTCCACCATTATTAGTAAATATGCACAATTCTACAGTCCATTATCAGTAAATATGCACAATCTCTGAAGAAGTAAAAGTCATCTAAATAATTCCACATTAAAGAAATCTGTAAGTAATGAAGAGGTTGCTGCTAGCAAACACCTTTATATTTCATGGTTTCATCGAAAAATAAAGTGTCTGTTGCCCCTCAGGAATAAATTGCCTATATTACATTAAAACAATAAGCTAGTAATATTGCAAGAGGAAATGGATGGCAAACTGATAACAGACTCATAGTTAGTATCTTCACCAAGGAGAACATTCTCAGTACGGCAGCATCCACCCCTTGTGGGAGTAGAACCCACAGCCTTCTGCATCAAAAGCAAGTACACAACCTGTTGTGCTATTAACAAGGCAAACTAACTTCACTTAAGCAACACTAAACTTCTGTTCCCCTGCAGGTCTCAGCTCCTTGTAAAATGTACTCAATACTCAACTGCATCTCAACTTCGCAGCACAAGAAAACTGGAAAAAGCCAAAATGTATTGGGGGGGGGTCAAAAGCCCAAAAACCAGGGACACATTAAACATTGCTTGTATAATCTTGGAAAGTTGCTAGAATAAAATGCTGTGTTACCACCATACATTTTACTGCCAAGTCCCTGTGCAAAACAGTCAGAGCGACATACCACTACGCCAAATCAGCTGCTTTGTAAAAGAGAAGAAGACTGAAACTTAAATGGCTATCATTTAGTGAATTCAGTTCTCACCACAGCTGTCAACCTCTTAGTACAAAACACCTGGACAAACCCAGTAATGAGGGAATACAGCCCTCAAACATATTCAGTGAATTCAGTTCTTGCCGTAGCTGTCAACCTTAGTACAAAAAACCTGGACAAAGCCAATAATGGGGGAATACAGTCCCAAAAATAGGGACACATTTCAAATATTCATCTTATAATCTTAGAAAATTGATAGAATAAAAGGTTGTGTTACGGTTGTCTTACTGTGTATTTTCTGAAGAACATGAAGTCTGAAATTCAAATGCCTGTCAATTTTACTGCTGACAGAACAAAAACAATTTTCAGCAAAGACCCAGGGAGAAATACTGCAGACACGTCTTTGTAAAATGACAGGGCACCAGAGCAAATCCACACAAACACAGGGAGGAGATGCAGACTCCACACAGAAGGCACCCCAGCCAAGAATCAAACCAGAAAACCTATAGCTGTGAGGCAACAATACTACCACTGCCCCATCAAATATACAAGGAATTAAACCTTCAGAAACCTGAAGTCTGAAATTCAAATGCCTGTCAATTTTATTTAACATTTGTTAATCAGGACAGTCTGACTTGGAACAAAAAACATGTTCAGCAGAGGCCCAGGAAGAAATAATGCAGACATGTCTTTGTAACATGGGAGGACACAAAAGCAAACCCACACAAACACAGGGAGAAGATACAGACCCCACAAAGAAGGCAACCCAGTCAAGAATCAAACCTGAGAACCTGCAGCTGTGAGGCAACAATGCTACCACTGCACTATCAAATATCAAGCATTGCAGCATTTACAAACCACAGATATTATGAGGAACAGATCAGATCAAATATGAGGCAAAAATCTGCAATTTTTTTTTTGCAAATGGTGGTGGGTAGGGAATTCAGATCTTTAACACCTGCATACAAGGTACAGGGTTCAAGCCTGAGGTATTCCCTACCACACACACACCTGTAGTAGCAAACCACAAAAACTAAATATACTGCCCTGGGTGCCAAACCATCATTATGAGAGTCCAATCAAGACAAAATGAAGTGTAGAAGAATAAAAATATTTCAATGCATTGGCTGCATGACAGCGTAATATCTAGATGGAAACAAAAAAGGTTGTGAGGCATGAAAAAATAAATTACTTTTTAAATACATTAATGGAATGCCAGTCAAAATCAAGTATAAGAAAAACAAGCAGCACTCAACTCAAACCACTTCTTGCACTGCAGTTCTAATTATAATTTATATTCAGCTTTATTAAAGTAACAAGTAACATGCTGAAAGTAGAAATCTCTGATGCCCCCACTTGTAAAAATGTTCCTTATCCAAAAAGACCTGCTGCCTGACATCTACTTGTTTCATGGGGAAAACATGATCAAAGTAAAAAATGAAAAGCAAACAAGAAATAAGCTCAAGATACATTGCTTAAAAGGATTACTGTACGGGTTATGGACCACGCGATTGGCATTCGGTTTACGGGTAAAGCCTGCAGAGATGACTGGAAGTCTCCAAGTGTAATGAGACTCTTAAAATAATGTAATTCTGTCCTTTATTACAAATACTGGCATATGCATTTCAATACCCAAGGCTTATACATTATCTAGTTAAGTATTCTCTACATGGCAACAGAAAGGCTTTCAATGTTGGCAATTCTTTAACAGTATGCTTATTAAAGCTTACTTGCATCTTGCAATCTCAGCCAAGCTTACCTGATGGTCATTAAAGTATTGCTACTTAAACACAGAGCAACAGGCACTTTGAATAATAAGCATAAATCAACAGTACAAAAAATATGACAGAAACCAGACCATTCTGTAAAAATCAAGGACAGATGAAAAGCCACTCTAGTACTTGTGTCTACCTTGGACGGGTGGGATTCTCTGCACATTTACATAAGCTACAATACTTACTTTAATTCTGCACCTTCCACTCTGTTCTTCTTCTCTAACTTCTCTAACTTCTTTTCTTTCTTCTTCTTTCTTCTTCTGTTCTTCATCCTTCAGGCTAGGCTAGCACAGGCTGCACAGCACAGCTGACAAAATCCGCCCAAATAAAAAAAAAAAATTAAAATCCAATGCCAATTGCCAAATAATAAAATTGGACACCACAAGTCAAGCCCACAGCTCAACTGACTGATTCTCGCTCTTTTCCCAGCGCATAAAGCCCGGGAAGAGAGCGACAACCAATCAGCAGCCTTTAGCCCAGCAAGCACGTCATGACGTGCCTGCGGACATCGCAGTCCGAGCCCCTTCCAATTCTATGCGGTTTGGAACCGCATAGACTTCTGGGCATC
The DNA here is from genome assembly GCF_019279795.1 of Protopterus annectens. Classification (NCBI taxonomy): domain Eukaryota; kingdom Metazoa; phylum Chordata; order Ceratodontiformes; family Protopteridae; genus Protopterus; species Protopterus annectens. The sequence continues at coordinate 1,497,875,283 of NC_056732.1, read as the reverse complement.
ACAATGATGCCTTCATTACACCACCGGGCTGCAATCAAAACAAAAAAAAAATCTGTTTAAAACCGCCGCAGCCCGAGGCGGTTAAGTGAACATGCTCGTACTTCCGAGTCGCAGACTCAAATTTTTACATTAAACAGCTGCAAAGGTATTTTTTTTTTTATATTTCTTCTTCTTTTTAGCTGAGGGGGCTGCAGTCCGGCAGTCCGATGCCACGAGCCGCCCCTGCCATGCAGACATATGACAGGGATAAGTCTTTTACATACTACTCCCCTAGATATACAACCTCATCTCAATTTGATTAAATGTTTATCACTAAGGAACATTCCCTTTTAGTTGACAAAACCTGGATTTACCTAAGACTGTGGTCGGACCATAACCCACATCAACTAATAGTACAGTCCGTTAGAATCAATAATAGGATAAGACACGGGAGATTTCAGGTACAGTGATTGGCAAAGAAAGAGAAAACAAGTACATTAAAGGTAGTCTGGGTAGTTATTGGGGGAAGTGAGGAGAAAGGAGGGAAGTTTAGTGGACCTAGGGGACAATTTTAAGGAGTTTAAACAAAAGATGTTACAGTGTGAAAATGAAAAACGGAAGGGAAAAGGGCCCTCTCTAGACTCAGGCAGGTTAGATACAAGGAAATTATGATGCCACAAGAGCATTATCTGAAGAAGAATTGGCAGAGTTTTAAGATTAGAAAAAAATAAGCATTAAGAGGAATGGGAGGGGCTACTGGCCACGAGATGAATGGCACCAAAAATGTAATATGCTTCCAACATACATAGACAATAAAGACTATTAGCAAAGAGATTAAGGCAACAGAGGGGAGACACAGACAGACAGAAACAGAGAGAGAGAGAGATATGTATAACCAAAATAAGAAATTTCAAAACGACCGCTACAACCAGAGAACCTACAGAAACAGACGAGTTAATGAGGAAATACTTCGGTAAACTATATGCAAATGAGATGGCTATGCCAAACTGGGAAACTGAAGTGGTCAAATTCTTTTAGTGTCTCCAATTAAACACTCTTGAGGAACAGGAGAGAAATTTGCTGGTGGTCTCAATAAACAGGCAGGAGACAGAATCCTATATTATGAAACATGCAGCTGTAAGTTGCCCAGCTCCAATGAGATACCGAGTGAGGAGTGAAAAAATTTCAAAGAGTTCATACTTGAAATACGGATCTTTTCAATGAGATTATGAGGGAAAAGGCTATCTCCAATCCTGGAAAGAGACATTAATAAATATTATTTTAAAGGAATGGGAAGATTCGACCAATCCTGGCTCATACAGACCCATCTTGATTTTAAATCATGACTATACGATCTTATAAATCTATACTGTCAGAACGTTTGACCAAAATTTTACCCAAATTAACAGATGAGAACAAATGTGGCTGTATGAAGAACAGGCAAACTTTTGATAATATTCCAAAAACTTACATGAACCAGGGGAGGTTGAGGAAAAGAAATGTGAGCTTGTGCTCATAGCTTTATACTCAGAAAAAGCAGAAATATGTACTCCCAGAAAGTATTATTGACTCAATAAAAGAAATACGCAGTGACACCACTGCAATGTGTAAAGTAAATTTGGGTTATAAATAAGTTTATTATAGAAAAAAGTATTACACAGGGATGTCCATTATAGATAAATTTATTATAGAAAGGGGTATTAGACAGGGATGCCCAGAGTCACCACTACTCTTAGACTTGTACTAGGAACCGCTAGCCCAGAAAATTAGACAAGCTGATCTAAAGGGGTGGGTATGGGGTGGGGTGGGGTGGAAGAAACACTGATGATATTATGCTCTATATAAAAGAACCTCTAGAAGGAATTCTGAAATTATTTGACATTTTGAGCATATTTCACAGGATTTCTGGTTGCAAAATAAACACTGATAAGTCTTAAGTCCTATGCCTGAACTATGTCACTAAACACTCCCTAACTGAAAACTATCCTTACTTCTGGTGACACTATTCATTGACTTAGGAGTTCATATTGCTAGAAAATTTGTAAGACACCCAAAAGGAGACTTGGCAGCAGGTTAAACATCAAATTAACAAGTGGATAAGGTCATGGAGACTACTAAATACAGATTTTGATCACAGAATACAAGTGATTAAAATGTTTCTCAATAGTACTATACACACACAGTCTTTTCATTTTGATCCAATTAAAACATTCTGGGAATAGTTGAGAAGAGTTACTCTTAGCTTTGTTTGGGTGGAAAAATGGCCAAGAGTTACTTGGTATGAATTAATCTTGCTATCAGAAATGAGGGAATTGGAACTACCAAATTTCCAGGAATACTTTGGAGTCACTCAATTAAGACTGATCTGCCATAAGCAAAATATGGAATATGGGCCATAACAGAAAAAAATTGCTTAATAGCATTATATCATAGAACAATGAACTCAAATAAATAAATATCTGGGCTCTGTCTATAAGCACACTAACTCCATGGGCAAATTTTATAGTTTTACACACCTGTAGAAAAACTCTTTAGTCAGTAAACCTTGTGCTTCTGCTGGCACCAGTCCTTGATAGTACGAGGTAAGGTTCTATCTGGTCTTTGGGTTAAACCAGATGGAACCTTACCTCATACTATCAAGGACTGGTACCAAGAGAAGTGCAAGGTGTACTATTGGGAGCAGTTGAGAACAAGCCACGGAAGATTAGACTGCAGTCAATTTATACAGGAGCAGCAAACTGCACATACATACTCTCTGGTCTGTATGGGCTTATATGATATTCCAAAGAAATATGAAACAGTAAGCAAATTAGAGAGACTAAACGGATCCCAGGTAATTGACACTACAACAGAAGTGAGATCTAATCCAGAGAAGCAGAACATTTGGTAGGAAGAACTTATGGGCTTTGATCTGTGACATTTGGGAAAGGAAGAAGTATGAGATATAGATAGTGGAAGGATGGAGAAAGGAGGAACCTAGAGACAGATGACTGAAAAGAGACATGCAATTTATCAAGGAAAGTCACTCAAGTTAAGCATTTTAGAAGTGTTGCATGGAGGCATCTGCAAAAATATTTCATAAATATTTTTATACCCCTGCCAGACTTCATAAAATGTTCCTAACGCATCAGAAAAATGTTGGAGGTGTGAGCAAAATGTTAGCAGGGACTGGTCTCACATATTTTGGTTTTGTGGGAAATTAGCCTCTTTTAAAGGTGAGCTGCAATGATTACTTATTCAATGAGCACATTCTACTGTTTATCATATAGCTTGTGAAGCAGAAGCTGCAGTAGTCTCCATGTCTTCTTTTAACATGATTTTCAGTTTGTAAAACATCCCAAAAATGTTAATGCCAAGTGTAACCTCATGTCACCTACCAATATTACAATAAACAAACCTACAACTGTCTTCTGGGTCATAAAAAATATGGCTGATGACCACTGACCTGCAACTAAAAGCGGTTAGAAAAGAATGTCAAAATTCTGTCCCTTTCATAAAGTTACAGTTTAAAATGTCTGCTTTGCACCTTATGTAACTGCAGTGTTGCGTAACAGAGGGTGGTGCATTGCTTTTTTATTTGGTTCCATACTATTACCATTTTGGGATCATTTTTTTATGTTAATGTTTATAGATGAGTGTTGCCTGCATGCACTACTTTCTGGCATTGCTGGTTTAGGATTGCTATCACATGGCTCGATGATGAGTATATTGCAGTTTCAATGGGTATCACATGCTTACTGCACTTGATGAAGCTGCAATGTTGCATACTCTGGTGCGTGCAACAACTCTGCATTTGTTTTATTTTTTTGTTTTAGTCTGTTTAATGATGAGTGCTGTGATGTTTCATTCGGTACCCTATTTTTGCTTCAGCTTACATGATCAACATGCTGTAGCAAGTGACTGACTTTGTATTTGTTTTTAATTTATTATTGGATTGTGAGTGTTTCATTAGGTATCCTATGTTTGCTGCACCTTCTATAACTGTGATGCTGCAAGCTGTGGAGGATGACTCATTTTGTAATGCTTTTTTCTAGTTTGTTGTTGCATTACGAGTGTCTTGATGCTTCATTAAGTGCAGTAAGTTTGATGCACCTTACATAGCCATGATGCTACATGGTGCTGCGTAGCAGGAGCATAGCAACAGGAAACCAGAAGATGTAATTATAAACATGCATGTCACATTACATCAAGCTGTCCACAAAACCTTAACTTACAGGGAAATCTGAGACAGATGTAAACTGATAAGGACATACACTATGGCATGTGACATCTTCAAGTCACTTACAATGCAGCATAAAGGGTGCAGATGGGTTATCCCTTCTTAGACTACGATGTGCACGGCACCATATGTTCCAGCTAAAAGTTCATTCCAGAGGCCAACTGGTAAAATCATTGCAGTATCACAGGCATCAGCATTCCGTCCTACCCCCACTGGAGTATCCCAAGGATCCATACTTGGCCCAATTCTATTCAACATCTTTATTAACGACTTTTAGAAGGCCATACCCAATACTAAAATTTTTCAATATGCTGACGATTCTACTTTGATCTGCTGCGCCTCCAACTTAACAGATCTCCAACTACTGACACAAACAGCCTTCTCAACTAACGAAAACTGGATGCTCCAAAATCACCTCTCATTAAATGCTAACAAAACTAAAATCCTTCTATTCTCTCCTTCTAAGTCCTCCCCTATTGATAAAAACTCACTCCAAATAATCAGCCATAACAACTCCATTTTAGAGGTCGTTCCCTCCACCAAACTTCTTGGTGTAACCATTGATGAACACCTAAAATTTAATACTCACGTCCAGCTAAACATAAAGAAAACCCACATAAAACTCGGCCTACTTTAAAGAAACAACCACTTCCTCTTTCCTGCTACCAGACTAACTCTCGCCACTACTTATCTCCTTCCCTCTCTACTGTATGGCGCCCCTCTGCTTACTAATTTATCCTCCTCACTATCCTCCACACTAGAAGTATGTTACAATAAAATCTCCAGATTTGCTACCAAAGCCAAATCTTCCTCTCACCACTGTTCCTCCCTCCACTCATTAAACTGGCTTAAACTCCATAACCAACTTGACTTTCTCCAAATCGCGACTGCCTATAGACTACTATCCCAACATACCAAGTGCCTTGCACTATCCAATATCCTCCAACCATATACTCCCCATAGAACACTTAGATCTACCCACCAAAACCTAATCACCATCCACAAACCCAAGCACCCAGCTGGTCAACTTCTGCTTTCCTTCACCTTAGCCAAAAAATGGAATGCTCTTCCCTCCACTCTTAGGACCTGCGATAACCTCGAAAACTTTAAAACTCTTCTTCATTCTCACCTTTACTCAAACAGGAAATGCAACTGTACTCTTCACCCTATACCTCTCAAGGTCGCCTCCACTTTTACTCCTGGCTAACCTCTCACCTAGCTAACCTTGCTCATTTGTATTATGTATAAATAACTATACTGTAAAATCTAGCCTCAAGGCCATTTGCCTGTCTTTTACACCTAAACAAAATAGTAACTGTTTGTTTCTTTATGAATGCTACCTGTTTATTTGTCAGTAATGCAAAGTTTCTTAGTAATTATTCATGTAACTATGTATTGTTGGAGCTTTTCTCCCCGGGCCTCCAATGAAAACAGGCTCCCCGAGCCCAGTGGACCTCCCCGGTCATCAAACTGGAATAAATAAATAAATCCTTAAATCCTTCCTGGACATCATGTGAAATTCATATATGAATACACATGCCAAAGTATACCACAATGGATCTAAACCTGTTCTGCAACATCAACAGAACAGTTTGAATGGACAGGAATATCTCACAGAGGGTACTGGTACTGTGGAACAGATTCCCCTTCCACAAAAAACAAACTTCATTCCTGTCCATTTTCAAGAACAATTTAGATCTCTGGATGGGAAACAGAAAATTACGCCAGGACTGCCCTCTTTACTACTACTCGACAGATGCAGCTCCTAAACGCTTTATCCTATGCACGGGTCCCCTCAAATTATCTATGTTATGATCCCAATTACTCTTATTACGGGGTAAGGTATAACTATTGACCATGAGATGGGTAAGGCCCATCTATAACCGAATGGGATAAGTTATTTGAAGTACAAAAAGGGAAATTAGCTAGGCTTAAAATAGCCCGCAGGGGCAGGTATCCTAATACTTACCTATGAACCTATGGAATAAATTTCATTAACACCTCAGTGATTAACATATGTATGGGGCTGGTATTCCCAGTTTTGTACAAAGCAAACCACTAAATAGCAACAGTGAGTGCTCCATTATACTCTCATAGTTTACTGGAATGTGTCTAGATATACACAAGTCAAAAAGCATTTATATGAAATGTCTACCTAGCCACATTAGCCACAATAAACTATGAGAGAACAAAAATCTGTCTCATGCTAATTAGTGCTTCACTATGGGAAAATATCTATGAACCCCTGTTACGGCTGCAAGTAAAGGAACAGACTTACCTAGAAAGTCCTAGAAATAATACAGTATGAAAAAACACACTGATCTAAAAAGCACTGTAAATGCTTTAGTTGGAAAGAATAAAGAGTGGTAGAAAATTCAAAACTACATAAATAAGTAAATATGGGAATGTATATCTATATAGAGGCACGAATACATTTGACAAGCTGTCCAATATTAAGAGACACACAATTTCATAAACTATTCCTAAAGACAACTGACCTCAATAAATAAGTTAATGAATAAACAAGGAAACCAATAACTGAATAAATCAACCAAAGTATACCATTATGGCAGGTATTTCATTAACACCTCATTGTTTAACATATGGGTTAGTATTTGTAGACATTTCTCACATAGCTAAGCAATTATTAACATGAATGAGTGAGTGTTTTGTTATTCTCTTGTAGCTTACTGGAATGTGTCTAGATATGGAAAAGTGCAAAAGTATGTATCTGAGATGTATACCTAACTATATTCCATTAAATATTTTTACATATTTTTATTTGTTATTTAGTTATAATTGCACTGCATTTTGCTGTTTAAGTGGTCTAACTGTTGGTATTAAACACTAATTTAATTTTTATGTACTGAATGTATGTCAGGCTAGTTCAGGACTAGTCTTTGCATTAAAGGAAAACTCACCCTCCTCTCCTACAGTTTAACTCAATCCCTAGGATTCTTTTCTCTCTACAATATGGTTTTAGTATTGTGCAGGTACCAGAAACCTGCTTGTACTTTTTAAAACTTTCATTTCCTTGCCTTAAAATCAAAGGAGGGGGAAGCCCACCTACTGTTTTTTAAGCTTAACTTCTCACTTGCTTTGCAAAGGAATTTGCCTCCACCTGCATTACATACCATAGACACAGATCAATCTGTAGTTTTCCCTGTCAGATACTGCTGTCAGTCTTAGATGGGGAATTAATCCTGCTAATGTCAGGAAAACAACGGCTGCTATAAAACAAGAAAGAAAGCTGTGGAACTGTTTTCCAATGTTTTTATTGCAGAGAGAAAGAAAACTTAACACTCCCCTTTCATAGTAAAACAAAGACATTAGAGCATAGGTTCACAGGCTGTTACTAGGCTACTGACAGGAGGGTCTTTGCAAGCCTAGCCATTAAATCCCAACATAATAGTAGACGACAGAGATTGTCTATGCCCAAGGTTTTTCTAGCAAGGCGTACCCATGTCCAGGAGAGAAGCTGGGGAAATCCCCGGCACAAATTTACAGTTTCCTGACCAGTTGTCCAGGTTGCACTTAAAAAGGGTAGTGGAGGTGCTCTGCTTGATATGGATTGAAAGTCTGTTCCAGAGCAGTGGCAACCTCTGAGAGAGAGATGCATCTGTCTCTCCAGCAAATCCTGTTTATGTCGCAGGCTAGAGTGAGGTCCCTGGAATGGGTGACTCTGGCCCCTCTTGACGTATGGATGTGCAACATTTCCATTAGATTTAGGTCAGCGATAGCCCTGTAAACCAGACATAAGTCACCACTAAGTAGTCTATATTGTACTGAGTACAACAGCAACTTCAGTCTGTCCGTATAAGACAAAGGTTGAGGACCCTTTACTTCCTTAGAAATCTCTTGAGATCTCTCAAGTTGCTGCAGTTGTTTGGTATGGTACATATCACAGGCAGCATTACATTCAATAATAGGCATGATGAGGGACGAGTACAGAGGAGTAGAGGAGTTATAACCTCTTTTACTCTTCAGATCAGTCAGGGGTTTAAAGGCAGTTGTCGCCTCTTCTGACAAATTTACATAAGCAGCATCACAGTATTGAAATGCTAAGCTTTAAATGTTGGTTATTTATAACAGTTTATATGTTAAGATAACTTAAATGCAGTATCAAAGATTTCTGAGACATTTAATGAAAAGTCAGAAACATTTTTTTCTTGTAAATTATGAACACATTTACCATTTAAGTGCCCCCCCCCCCCACACACACACACAGGACATAACTGCAGAAAGACAGACAAGCTGCAACATTATCAGCTAGGTGCACTGAGACTGTTCATAAAAAGGTCTTTTATGCTTTTTTGTGACATCCTTCCAGAGCTGGATGCATATCCGGCACAAGCAGATCCACAGGAGATTCCCACTAACTTTGAGTTGGTCCTTACAGTGGTAGATTGTGCACTACAAAATGCTCATGCAGCAGAAATGTGATTATTGATGGCAACGGTAATATTCAGCTGAATTTAACATACATTTACTATGTGCCCTTGCATTAAAACATAAAGAAAAGGAAATCAGAAATTAACTGTGGTTAAATGAGTGTGCACGTGCACACACATACACGCACACACAGAAAGACAGACAGAGTTAGACCTGTAGATATAAACACAGTACTGCATCCCACATATAGTATTCTACATGCTACATACATTTTTATACTCAGTCACATACAAACACACACATATCTGTGTGTGTGTTTATGTGCAGATACGCATACACAGTTACACAAAGTTTCCATTTTGATTTATTTTTATTCAAAGGACATGAAGTACACACAGGCATATAATCTACTTCTCTGTTATACATATGCGCGCATGCACGCACACACACACACACACACACACACATTTCTGTACGTGTGTGTGTGTGTGTGTGTGTGTGTGTGTGTGTGTGTGTGTGTGTGTGTGTGTGTGTGTATGTTGTGTGTGCGTGCATCATACATACACGCATGCACAGAAATATATATGGGTCTATATTAATAGACCGAAGAGGTGTTTCAGCGAACACCTCTTGGTCGACACGAAATGAGCGAATGCACTAAAGCGCAAATGCTCAAAACAGCGGTTTCTTTCACTGGGAAAGAAACTTCTAGCACAAATACACACACACTTTAAAACACAACAACATGGGGGGCTTCACCCCAACACCCCCTAATGTGAGGTGGCTGCGCCCCTCACACCCCCCCTAACTAAATATACCAACTCCGAGATTGTACTACAGTGAGGAAAGGGGCGAACACACGGGGATGATCAAGAGATTTCTTTCCCAGGGAAAGAAATCAATGTTTTGAGCATTCACGCTTTAGTGCATTCCCTCATTACGTGTTGGCCAAGAGGTGTTTGCTGAAACACCTCTTCGGTCTTTTAATATAGACCCATATATATACATACATATAAATATATATATATATATATATATATATATATATATATAGATGTGTGTGTGTGTGTGTGTGTGTGTGTATACATATATATATATATATATATATATACATGATTATATGTGCACACCCATATATATATATATATATATATATATATATATATAAATAAATAAATATATATATATATATATATATATATATGGGTGCATACAATTCGTTAATTATTATAAATTTAATATAGTTAATAGAGTTGAGTATTATTAATGTATACATTCTAGTAAATGTTGCTTAATGTTTTACTTATTCACTGTCACACATTGGCTATGTGTTGTACATGCAGCCTTTGTCAATGTCTTTATGTCGGTATTTTTTTCTTTGTATTGCTATGTTCATTAATTACTTGTTATTATCTTTGCCAATGTTGTGGCTAAAAAGGGTCCTGGGATGAGTTCACTTTTTTGGTTCAGAAAGCGTAAATAAATAAGAAATAAAATAAAAAAACAGGGCTGAACATGACAGAAATAATTAACAAACTAGTAAAGCACATTTTAATTCTGCATCATTCATATTAGAAAAAAAAAACTTCCCACTGAAGGCAAGTAGCAGAGAGACTTGCTTTGGAGTCCTACTACTTGTGACCTGTACATGATACAGCAAGGATAATTTACTGCAGTGAGTTTTCACATCTCAGCATGAGTGTGTGGGAAGGTCTGTAAATTCTTTTAGAACTACAAAAGAATCCCTTCACAAAAGCCTACTTACCTACTTTCTTTTAATGGAAGCTAACAGCTATTTATACCATAGAACAATCTCTGACAGACACGTAAAATGATGTTTTAGAAATTATGGATAATAAAGGTTTGTAATTTAGTTTTGCTGTCTCTCTGTCCTCTTTACAAAATGGGGGTTTGCTCCCTTGTTTCTGTTTAGCTGGATTAGTCTGACATTACTTTGACTTGTGCTTACTTTAAGCTTATAAAAGCATTTTTTTGGTCCAATTAGTGTCTTCAGTATAAAAGACATGAAAAAGCAAGGTTTTATGTAGTGTGCAAAGCTAAAGTCCATAAAAAACTTCAAACCCTGTCAACCACACACACTTGCAGGGTGTGAAAACTGTCAGCTTTTCTCGTTCAGCGAACACATAATGACAACTACCCAGAGATCTGAATACTCCGCTTAATTTTACAGTTAAATATAAAAAAGCAGCATTCCACTGTAGGTTTGCCACCTTTCACAGAGGCCAACAACAGAAAAAAGCCAACCTCCTTACACTCCCCTAGCCTACATTTCTCCATATCATTACACACCTACTCTGTCTATCTCTGCTCCCATTTTGTGATACAAGTGAGCACATCAGTGGGAGGCAGAATATCATTCTCTTGCCTTTTTTATGTATTCTAGATAGTCTAAGAAATAAAACAGGTTTTTCACTAGCCAAAAATAGAGCATTTGCCAGTATGTTTCTGTAATGTTTCAATACAACTCACTGTCAGTTTTACTTATAGTGATTTTCCCAACAAACAATGCTGAAGAAAAATAGTTTCACTTTAACTATTTTAGCATTTTACTGAATTCAGAAAGGCAGTCTCAGGATGTAAAGCTGTGATGGTGACCATCACTAAAACTATCTTTCGGCTTTCCACGGTTAGGGATTGCCATGGTGGAACTCCGGTCCACTAATGATTGGCAGTGAGTTTTTACAGTGTTGAGTTGCCTTCAAGGAAGGCATACCCACACACACACACACACACACACACACACACACACACACACACACACACACACACACACACACACCTACCTGCATGTCTTTAAATTCACTGGACCACAGGGAGGACATGCAGACTCCGCACAGAAGGTGCTCCAGCCGAGAATTGAACAGGAGAGCCTCTTGCTGTGAGGCGACAACGCTAACCGCTACACCACCGCTAAAAACTACAAATTCATATCTGTACAGCAGAGGTCACACAGTCTTCAGAAAAATTCCCTTCTGAAACTGAGAAAGAGAACTGAACATGAAAAAATGGGAGGACATGCACGATATATGCCAGGGATACAGAAAAAATGAAAGGTACTGAAGAGTTTCTTTTTTTAACACCTTTATTAAATTATCACTTAAGACACACGCAAAAATACATTAATAGAAAACAATAACTATATTAGCATTTTCCCATTTACATACATTATATATTACATATCTTTTCTTTCTTTGTAATAATCATTAGACCAACATTAAATAAATTAATGAATTCCTGCCTTCTCTTAAACTGCACTACTCCTCCTCCTGAACATTATTCTGCATGTATTGCTCTCACAATTTCTATTTTATTTAATTTGCTCCTTACTTTTTCTAAAGATCTCTCTACTTTTATCTACTTCAAATACAGTTAGCTTAGACTTTGATTACCACTTTATAATAACTGTTGTTTTGGCAGACAACAGAATTAAAACATAATAATGTATTGCTATGTCAAGGAAATTCACATCTTATATCCCAGCTCAAAAAAATCATACCCTTAGTTACAGCCAATTGCACACCCAATATTTCTGATAGAGTACTCCTTAAGGAATTTTAAAAATCTGCCAACTTATTACACTTTCTAAACATGTTCCCAGTTACATCTTTCTTCTGCAACACACTAACATTTGCAATCTACCTGAGGAAAAATATTTTGCTGTCTAGTTCAGATATAAAAATACTTATGCAAACACTTCCAAGCAAAGATCCTAAATCTTCTGGACTTTGTTGAATATTTGTGAGGCATTCATATGTCCTCCTATTGTTCTTTTGTAAACTGCTTTTCCAGTTTCTCTTTCCAATCTTTTCTAACCTCCTCTGATTGAGTTACCGGGCAATATTTTATATGGCCTACTAATTATCCATTCTTTAACAGCAGCTTCTGTTCTACATGCGACTAAAAACCACACCATGGCAGGTCTTTCTCTTAAGATTTTGATATCTCCTTTCTCTTTGCCTATACTGTGACATCAATCCCTGGTAGGGAAGGCAGTCTCTAGCCTGCAGTACAAACATCTTCTTGCACTCATCCTACTCTATTACCTTTCTTTCTCCCAATACTTTTTTTTTTTCCTTTGCCAGTTCCCTCCAGTAAATTACAGCCCCCCTCTTGCCTATTTTCTGTGTCCCAACTTGTAGCCATCCATATCGACAAAATCTCCTTTCTCTATCCTCATGCTGGCTTAGTATTTAGAATATTTTCTGGGTTTTTTATACAATATGCTGTATGACTGTTACTATTATTCTTAAGAATTTGCATTCAAAATCTCTCTCTATTTCTCGACCCCCCCCATTTCATCAACAACTCTTTCTATTTTGAATTATAATCATCTGCTTGTGTTATATATATGAGCCTTAACTGTGTAGCTCTAAAATATCCCTTCAAATCAGATAATGCAAAAACACCTTGTTCTACTGGAAGGATCAACCTATTCCACTTATTTATTGCCCCCTCCCAAATAAATTCCTTCAACTCTTTATTAATTATTGTCCACAATTTCTCCTTTGGTTAGTAAAAAATATGCCTGACCAATATATAAATTAAAGGTAATAAAATATGTTCAGTACTTGTATCTTGCTATCCATATCCATTAACAAGAGCTTTAGTTTCTCAGAACTTGTATTATCTTTCGTTTTAGTCTTTTCCCACATATCCTTAGCTGCCATAACAAATGCCTTTTAATCCATACTGCTAAATACCTCATCTCATTGTTTCCCCATAAATATAGGTATCGATGAACCAGTTTGTATGTGGATGCACAATTTAAGGCTACAGCCTTTGTTTTATCTTCATTAATTTCATATCCCAAAAAGTCTTGTAATGGTCTCAAAAAATTTCCACAACACTGAGATGTCCTTTCCTGGATTTATCAGGTACAACATATTACTATCTGCAAATAAAAAAACTTTTTTGATTATCATACCAATTATATCCTTGCATTTCTAAATCCCTTATTTTTACTACCAATGGCTCTAAATATAACTCAAATAACAAACAGGAAAGAGGGCAACTCCTCTGTTCAAATACAACTTATCAGAGAGGAACTCCCCCACTTTAATTTTTGCCTCCGATTCCTTATATATCCTCCTAATTAATTTTATTATTTTGTCAGGGAATGGAAATACTTCTAATGCCCTACTCATAAAATCCAAGCGTACTCTGTGGAATGATTTATTTCCATCAAGACCCATCAATAACAATTGTAATTCCTTACATTCTGCGTCCCTCTGGAATGTAATTGTTCTGTTAATGTTGTCAAATGTTTGTGTCCCCTCCACAAAACCACACTGAGCCATATCTATCAATTCTGGCAACACCTTTAAAATTCCTTTAGCTAGTATAGACATAAGCACTTTAATAGGTCTTTACCATTGTTAGGTAATACAGTCATCACAGATTTCATCCAAGATGTTGGTACTTCTCCTCCTCTTAAAATACTGTTATACAAAATCTTCCAGATCTTTATCAGTCTTTCCTAACTTCCAAACTTCCACAGGAATACCATCTGTTCCTGGAGACTTTACTGAAGATTGGATAAACATCACAGTTTTTATCTCATCTCCTCCTATCTTAACTGTTAGTTATTGAGGCTCATCTACCTCTAACCTAGGCATAATTAAGCCTTCCATACACATTTCCATTTGTGTTCTTTCTTGATTTCCACATTTTACTGCTTTATGCAAATTTCTGTAAAATTTACAAAACATCTTTAAAATCTCTGCAGGCTCTCTGGTTATTGTTCTTGTTATAGGCTCCCTAAGTGCGGCAATAACCCGTTTTACTTTCTGCTAAGTCACTCTGCTTAAAGTTTTTGTGCTGTGGAGTAATTATCAAAAGTAGTTGCTTAACAAGAATCTTTCTAAACTCATGCATATTATTCAAATATTTTCTCCTTAGCACTCTGCATTTGCAAGTCTTCTTGTTCTGTGAGATTTCCCTTATTCTGCAATCCTTTAACCTTTGTCATTCCCTGTAAATAATGGCTGTTATTTTTTGGGTCTATATCAGCATTTCAAAAATGTAATAGGTCGAATCACTAAATGTCGAACTGAAATGATCGACCTATTACATTTTCGAATGCAGATAAAAAAATCCCCCCCAAAGAAACTAAAGGGTGTAGGCAGGGGGGCAAGCCCCCTGCAATCCCCACACCCCCACTACTTAAATATACCAACTCCAAGACCGCACTACATTGAGGTAAACAGAAATCTCCCCTTATGGAGATTTCTGTTTACCCGTTCAATGTTCTGCCCTTTCGGCATTCTCGATGCGACAATATCAAATTCAATACTGTCATCATTCGAGATGCTGATATGGACCCTATTTTTTAACCATTTCCCTTTCTTTATTTCTGCCTCATTTTTAAACTTCATTTTCATTTTATCCCACTGACTAGCTATAAATTCTGAAAGGATATTTATCTTTTGTAATAACTCTGAAATAATTTCTACTATCCATTCCTTAAATTATTCACTGTTTAACAGTAAGTTGGAAAGTGCCAGTGTCTCATTTGTACATTCTTAAACTGCATTTTTATCTTAAGTTTTTATTGGTGCATGATTTGAAATAGTTACAGGATGTGTGTTGAGGCTTTCAATTAAATGCAAATACTTGTGTGGAATATAATTTCTATCTAAAACAGCCAGGTTATTGTACCTTTGGGGATAATGTGTAAATTCTCTCTGAGTTTCTACTATTGAATTCACATCTTCCATACAAAATCTTTTCATAAATTTCTTCAGAAATCTACCATCTTTTATTTTATTTTCCCTTCTAGGTCCCCTGGTACAGCCATGCTATTGTAAATCAAGTTCTGGTCCCCACCTACAAGTAATATTCCCTGCTGAAAGCTGATTATTCCTCTCAAAATTTCCTTAAGCTCTATAACAGCAGTTTTTGGAGAAATATAAATACATGCAAGCATAATCTTCCTCCCTTGCCAATACCCCATTCCAACCTCAAATCTACCATTACTGTCTTTTCCCCATCTTCTATCACTATTGGAGCCCCTCCAGCAATTAAAATACTTGCTTCCCTTTTCTTTTGTCCCTGATATTCTGGTAAATATCCACCCTGAAATTCTTTCTTTATCAAAGTCACATTCTCATTTCTTTCCAAATGTGTCTCTGCAGCATTGCTATTTGCACTCTGGATTTCTTAAAATTCAATACTCGCCTTTTTGTCTATACCTGTAAGGACATTTACATTCCAGGATAACATTGACAGAGTAGCCATTATGATTAAAAAACTATTGTTCCCACCTATTATGTATGCCAGTTTTTTTTTGAATGTGCATTTCCAACTTTTGTGTTACATGCACAAAACAATGTTTGGTAGGCTGACTTTTTATACAGTTGTTTGTTCCCATCTCCATTTGAATCTACAGTGGATATAAAAAGTTTACACACCCCTGCTAAAATGCCAGGTTTTTGTGATATAAAAAAATGAGACCACAATAAATCATTTCAAAACGTTTCCCACCTTTCATGTGACCTATTCTTCTTCTTCTTACAGCTTTTCCTGATTAGGGGTCACCACAGCGGATCATCTGTCCGCTCATGATTGGCAGTGGAGTTTTACGGTGTTGAGTTGCCAGCCCGGCACCCAACCTTCCACAGAAGGCATACACACACACACACACACACACACACACACACACACACACACACACACAAACACACACAAACACACACAAACACACACACTCACACCTAGGGCCAATTTAGTGTCCAATCCACCTACTGCATGTCTTTGGGATGTGGGAGGAAACCCATGTGACCACAGGGAGGACATGCAGACTCCACACAGAAGGCACCCCAGCTAACCGCTGCACCACCGCTGCCGCCCTACCTTTCATATGACCTATAATCTGTACAATTCAATTGAAAAAGAAAGATATATGTTAGGGGAAACATATAAAAAATAAAAAACGTACAATAAACTGGTTGTATAAGTGTGCACACCCTTAAACTAATACTTTGTTGAAGTACCTTTTGATTTAATTACAGCATTCAGTCTTCTTGGGTACACACCTGCCATC
The DNA here is from genome assembly GCF_019279795.1 of Protopterus annectens. Taxonomy (NCBI): domain Eukaryota; kingdom Metazoa; phylum Chordata; order Ceratodontiformes; family Protopteridae; genus Protopterus; species Protopterus annectens. The sequence goes on along the minus strand of NC_056732.1, from coordinate 1,497,858,631 downwards.
AATTAAAGAGACTCTGATTGACCCCAAATAAAGTTCAGCTGTCCAAGTAGGATTTTCCTGACATTTACTCGGTTGCGTGCTACAGCAAAAGCCATGGTTCACAGAGAGCTTATAAAGCATCAAAGGGATCTCATTGTTGAAAGGTATGAGTCAAGAGAAGGGTACAAAAAAATTTCTACAGCATTGGATATACCATGAAACACAAAGAAGAAAGTCATCAAAAAGTGGAGAAAATATAGGACAGCAGTGATGTTGCAAAGAAATGGACGTCCCTCCAAAACTGATGAAAAGACAAGATTAAAACTGGTCAAGGAGGCTGCCAAGAGATATACAGCAACACTGAACAAGCTGCAGGAATTTCTGGAAAGTACTGATTGTGTACTACATGTGACAACAATCTCCCATATTCTCCATACATCTGGGCTATGGGGGTAGACTTGCAAGATGGAAGCCTTTTCTTACACAGAAAAACATCCAGGCCCAGCTAAAATTTGCAAAACAATATACCAAGTCTCCCAAAAGCATGTGGGAAAATGTGTTATGATCTGATGAGACCAAGGTTGAACTTTTTGGCCACAATTCCAAAAGGTACGTTTGGCACAAAAACAACACTTTGCATCACCAAAAGAACACCATCCCCACTGTGAAGCATGGTGATGGCAGTATCATGCTTTGGGTTTGCTTTTCTTCAGCTGGAACTGGGGCTTTAGTCAAGGTGAAGGGAATTATGAACAGTTCCAAATACCAGTCACTTCTGGCCCAAAACCTTCAGGCATCTGCTAGAAAGCTGAAGATGAAGAGGAATTTCACCTTTCAACATGACGATGACCCCAAACATACATCCAAATCAACAAAAGAATGGCTTCAGCAGAAGAAAATTAAAGTTTTGGAATGGCCCAGCCAGAGCCCAGCCCTAAATCCAATAGAACATCTGTGGGGTGACCTGAAGAGAGGTGTGCACAAGAGATGCTCTCGCAATCTGACAGATTTGGAGTGCTTTTGCAAGGAAGAGTGGGCAAATATAGCCAAGTCAAGATGTGCCATGCTGACAGACTCCTACCCAAGAAGACTGAATGTTGTATTTAAATCAAAAGGTGCCATAACAAAGTTTTACTTTAAGGGTAGGAACACTTATGCAACCAGATTGTTGTACATTTTTTATTTTTTATATTTTTTTCCCTAACAGATTTGTTTGTTTTTCAATTGAATTGTACAGGTTATAGGTCACAATAAAGGTGGGAAAAGTTTTGAAATGATTTATTATGGTCTCATTTTTATATCACAAAAACCTAGTATTTTAACATGGGTGTGTCAACTTTTTATATCCACTGTATGTCACACTTTTCAAGACATTCTGTTTTAATGAACACCCTCAAGCAAAATATAAATACATTTTTAGGACACCCCATCCCTAGTTTTGTGTTAGAAAAAATGCACAAAACTATGTACATCTTCAAAAGGTGAAGTTTAACCATCAAGACAGGAACAGCTGTCCCAAATTGAGAGCTGCACCCTCAAGCATTGCCTAACATAAAATTAAAGTTACCCATGCTAAAGCACATGCCTCAGCTTCTGTTCCCACTTACACTGACTGCTGTCTGTCCATTTCTTACCTGTATTTCTCTCTCAGATGTGAAAAACAGCTTGTATGCTTTCAGAACATTTTTAGCCCTAAGAAAAAAGCTCACTGGCTATCTTTAGCTTTATTAAATGTAAAGTATTTTATTAAATGTACTAAGTATTAAGACTGCTAGGGAGGCTGATATCACTTATTCACTTTCCATAATTTCAAACATTATTTTTTCACTGAAATGCTTACCATTGTAGCTTTAAATTTTGCATTTCCCTCAGCAAAGAATGTTCAGAACTCTCAAGATTAATTGCTTGCACCTGCAAGCAGCTCAACTCCATGGAAGAGTACTCATTATAAATTTCACTCAAAACAGAATGTAGAGCTGCCTTCAGATGCAGGCTTCTTGACTCTCACTGAACATTTGCTAATGAAAAAATATATTTTTGCAGACTTAAAACACTTTGTATTTTTCATGTCTTTCATAATTTTGTCTTATTTTTAAAGCCTACTTGCTTACAAAAAAAATCTGTTTATAGGTTAAGCCATGGACATTAACCTAGACATTCACTCTTGCAAAAATAAGAGAAAACATCTTAATTCTACATACAATATAATCAGAATAACTTTGCTCCTCACCCTCACCTTAGCAGCTCAGGATCACAGCATATTAACATTAAACTTGTTTTTGTCCAGTCTTTCTTCTCTTGTTAAACTGTAAATCCCACATTTCTTAAAACTAAAAAAATACTTGCATGTTTTAATATCTTTAACATATACAACAATCACTGAAATGACTCTCCCCACATTTAATACCTCTGACTATACACTACATAAAATGAAACACACAGTAAAGTGCAATTTCGCTTAAGAACACACAGAGATCACAGTCAGTCCAGGGCTGGTCACTCCCTTGCTCTCCAGGTCCCCAATAAGTCTCCCCACTGGCACAGCTATAGGGTCCAGATCTCAGCCTAGCTGGGCAAGCTAAAATCTCCAGCACCCTCTCTGTCCAACCAGTGCTTCGTGTCCCTGCCCAAGTAGTTAACACACACACACTTTGAGATAAGAGTTTACACAACCACACAGGCACTTCTGGGGAAGGCTAGCACAGGTTCTCCAGCTGTGCCCCTTTTACCCAGAGTATATGGTAGTACCCTGCCACCACCCAGCTAATAATTATCAGCTACTCAAAGACCCTTAAAAGGGTGTCCAATTATTACTGTGCAATATTATTATCCAATTGGTAGTATAACCCAGGGCTAAAGCTATTAAGAGTGGCTTTGTACAGTTTTACCAAAGGCATGCAAGTACGCTAAATAGCTTAAATTATCTCTACACAAACCAGCCACAGTTAAAAGGTTTTACAATATTTAATAACAAATAAAACCAGAAGACAATACTTTCTACTACACAGTCAGTGCTAGTCAAAAGTTCAGAGATCACACAAAAATACTTAAAATAATTCAGTAGTATAGTTCTGGGATCACAGAAAACACTTAGTTTAAACTTTCTAGTTCTAACTATCTCTAAAAGAAAATACAATTCTAAAACAACTTACACATATAGAGCACAAGGCAGTGCTGAGTTGGACGATTCAGACAAAAATGCTTAATGCCTTCTGGTTCTCTCTGTTTAAATTGAAACTGCAGTTCTGATAAAACATTACATCATTTCACACTTTCCTGGTGTTCCCAAGCTGACAGAAACTGCATTTACATTCTTTTACACTTAGAGCAATAAAGGACATTTCGCATGTAAATTCTGGTCATTAACTTTAGCCTTAAAACAATAGGCAGGAAGCCTTCATCTAGCCGGACTGGAGCCAACTTGTAAACATCAAAGGCAGTGATGAAATAATTTTAATTTCAAAGGACCAACAAGAAATGCTTGACTTAGTTTTCTTTACAGCAGAGGGCAATGTTGCCACATTGTTTTAAGTTCAACATTTTACAGTATTTACAAATGATAGAGTTATGTACCAAATTCTATTTGACTAGGCTGGTAGCCTTCACCCTTCTCTACCAGTCTTCACACCCCCCCCCCCCCCAGAGAACTCAAGCTAGTTTTTCAAGTGACCCTTGAGAAATGCCACTTGAGAGGGTTAGGTTTATCTGAGTGCACCTCACCCCATTCCCTGTCTTGACAGCCCATCTGCATTGGCATTGCTACTCCCACTGCGGTGCTGCACTGATATATTATATGTTTGCAACCCAAGGCTCCATCTTAGCAACTTGGCATTTTGATGGCTGGCTCTGTTTAAACATGTTAAGGGGTTGTGATCTGTTATAAAGTACAGTTTTGTACCTACCATAAATGTAGATGTTCGAGTGTTCACACTGCTGCAGTCATTACACTTGGGTTATCCTGCCGTCAGGCGGTCCCACAGTCGGCCTGAGTTCCAAAGTCTTGGTCTGGCGTCAGCTGCTGTCACTTCTTTCCTGATGTCAGTGTGCCAGGGGTATATAAGATGCATCCAACGCCATTTTCTTCAGTTTTTCTTGCCCCAGATGTCAGGTGCCCCCAAGTAGGTAGGCAATACATATTGCTAATCAAAAATATACAATAAAAACAATACCTTCAGTTACCAGCAAATACACCCCAAAGGTTGTATAGGATAGAAAGGTATAGATAAGTCCAGCTAGTTCAGAGGGGATGGAGGGAGGGTAACCTGGACTGCAGCAGTGTGAACACTGGAACATCTACATTTATGGTAGGTACAAAACTGTACTATGTTCATCGTGTTATACTGCTGCAGTCATTTCACTTGGGTAGAATCCCAAAGCTGCGGTTGGGTGGCTGGTCTATAAAGAGTTAGGATTGGCTATGAGGCCCTGCAGAACTGCAGTGGCAAATCCTGCTCTGGATTTAGAGTAAAGAGGCAGGTGGTAATGCTTGGTAAAGGTGTGCACTGAACTCCAAGTTGCAGCCTCCAAAATTTCCTTGGTAGGTACTCCTCTGAGAAAGGCTGCTGAAGTGGCTGTTGCCCTGGTGGAATGTGGCCTAATGTTATTTGGGACTGATTTTCCATGTTGTGTGTAGCAGTACCGAATACAGTGTCCTATCCATTTGGATATAGTCTGCTTTGAGATAGCCTTGCCCTGTGATCCTGCAGCATATGCTACAAACAGTTGCTCAGTTTTCCTGAAAGCCTTTGTTTTGTCCAAGTAGAAGCGTAGCTGCCTGTGTATGTCCAAAGAATGCAGAAGTTTCTCCCCTTTATTCTGGGGGTTTGGATAAAAAGTTGGCAAATGGATGGTTTGGTTAAGACCCACACTAGATACCACCTTTGGCATATAGGTAGGGTTTGTCCTTAAAGATACCCTGTCCTGATGAAAAATTATAAAAGGTTCCACTGCCATTAATGCCTGTAGCTCTGAAACTCTTCATGCTGAAGTTACTGCCAGGAGCAGAGCTGTTTTCCATGATAAAAAATTTAGATTGGCTGTATTGGCTGGCTCAAAAGGTGGTAGGGTCAGTTTTTCCAAAATGACATTGGAGGTCCCAAATTGGTGTTGGTGCTCTCCGGGGTGGTCTTATGTTTTTAGCCCCTCTGAGGTACTGCTTTAGCAAGGGATGAGAGAATAAAGGAGGATCCGTGTTGTAATGTGCTGAAATGGCAGAGGCGTGGATCTTAATTGATGAGAAGGATAGGCCTCTGTCCAGCATCTCAGTTAAGTATTGTAAAATCTGAGGAATGTTTGGAACAAGAGGGTCAAGGCTTTGAGCCTGGTTCCAGGCGCAGAATCTCTTCCATTTTTCTAAGTAAGCTTTCCTGGTGCTAGGCCTCCTGGCCTCCAAAATGACATCCATACTAGCTTTAGAGAGAGGTGTTGCCTGTCTGACTAATGTACCTGCCATGCAGCCAGGTTTAGGGTTTTGAGCTGACCGTGCAGGATCTGATTGTTTTGTTGAGTCAGAAGGTGTGGAATTTGAGGCAAAATCCATGGTGGGCCTTGAGCCAAGTTCCTTAAAATAGGGTACCAGTGCTGGCGTGGCCAGTCTGGAGCAATCAGGATCATCTGTGGTTTTTCTTGTCTGGCTTTTAGGAGTACCTTTGAAAGGAGAGGCAGTGGCAGGAAGGCATAAACTTTTAGGTTTTTCCAGCTGAACAGAAGAGCATCCACTTTCCATGCTTGTTTGTTATAAGTCCTTGTGCAGAATTTTTGTAGTTGGCAATTCAGTAGGGAGGCAAAAGGATCTATGTCTGGGCATCCCCACTTTTGCGTTACCATGCTGAAAATTTGTGGATTCAATTTCCGTTTGTGAGGGTCCATGATGTTCCTGCTTAGATCGTCTGCCAGAGTATTTTTCTTTCCTGGCAGGAACTGTGCTTGCAGGTGGACTTGATACATTAGAGCTGTGTTCCACAAGGTCATGGCTTGCTTGCATAGGTGATAAGAATGAGTGCCCCCTTTCTTGTTTATGTACCACATTACTGTGGTGTTGTCTGACTTTAGTAGTAATTGTCCTGGATGTAGAAGGTCCTTGAAAGCTGTTAGGGCATTTTGAACAGCCAACATCTCTTTTTGATAGATGTGAAGATGCATCTGGTCTGTGGTCCACTTGCCCTGAATGCATTTTCCTGTCATGTGTGCTCCCCAGGTGTAATCAGAAGCATCTGTTGTTAGAGTTTGCCTGGCTGTGGGTTGGGTAAAAGGCTGACCCTTGTTTAGGTGACATGCCTATGCCCACCATCAAAACTCCTGTTGTAGGCAGGGAATCATTGGTATTACTGCTTCTAAACTGTGAGAGTGTTGAGTCCAAACACTTTTCAGGTATCATTGTAATTTCCTCATATGCAGTCTGGCATATGGTATTAGTAGTATGCAGGATGCCATGAATCCCAGGGCCTGCAGAATTTTTCTTGCAGGGAGATGGGGCTTTCTTGCCAGCAATTAAAAATATTGAGTTAGTTGAACTTGTCTGTCTGGCGTGAGGTAAGCCATCTGGGCAGTTGTATTTAAGCTGGCACCCAGGAAAATAATCTGTTGCGAGGGCACTAGTTTTGACTTCTTTTCATTTAATGTGTACCCTAGAGAAATTAGCAACCTTTTTACAAATGTCAGATGCTGTAGAAGAATGTCCTTTGTCTCTGCTTGAATGAGGCAGTCATCCAGGTATGGATATATTTGAATTCCTTTTTGTCTGCAAAATGCAATTACTGGTGCCAGGCACTTTGTGAAGACCCTGGGCGCAGTAGATAAGCCAAAGGGCAGTGCAGAGAATTGGTAGTGCATTGTACCTGCTTTGAATCTGAGGTATCTTCTGCAATTTTGTCTGATAGGGACATGCAGGTATGCCTCTTTGAAGTCCAGAGTAACAACCCAAGCCTTCCTGCCCAGCATGGGTAGAAGCTGCTGTAATGTCAACATTTTGAATTTCGGAATATCCAGGTAAGTATTCAGAATTGAAAGGTCTAGTATGAGCCTCCAGGCCTTGTCCTTTCTGGAGACCAGGAAGCGTCTTGAGTAAAATCCTTGTCCTTGTTCCTGTTGTGGTACTTTTTGAATAGCTCTCATGTCCATGAGGGCTGAAATTTGTTTTTGTGCCTCTGCCCATTGATTTTGTGGCAGGTCTGGCATTCCTTTTAGCCTTGGTAAAGTATGAAAGTGGAATCTGTAACCTTGAGACACAATATTCAGGACCCATTTGTCCTGGGTGATTGTTTGCCAGTTTTGAGAAAAAAGTGCTAGTTTTCCCCCTAAGGGGGCTTCCAAAAGGGACATGCTTGGCGTACAGAGGGGAAAGTCATTGTGACTGTTTCCTGTAAGGTTGAGAATTGTCCTCACCACCTTTTGGGGTTGAGGTGCCCCACTGTCGTTGTCTGTTTGAGCCTTGGGGTTGAGATCTGCCTCTTGGGCATCTGTATCTGCCTCTCTGTGGCCTGTCTGACACTGGAAAGGACCAATTCTTTGTTGGCCAATTTCTGCTAAGCCGAGGTGGCTGTACCTGTAAGAAATCCTTGACTGTTTGCATAGATTTATCTTTATCCTCCATTTTCTTTAACACCTCTTCTGCCTTAACACCAAACAAAGTATCATGCTGTAAAGGAGCATCCAATAACTTTGCCTTAACATGATCAGGTAAACTTTGTTCTTCTAACCAAGCATGTTTTCGAATCACAGAACCTGTAACTGCGGCTCTACAAGAGGCCTCTAAAGAATCAAAACCACATTGCAGAGTATGTTTTCCCACCTGTTCAACTGCATGCAATAAATCCTGCATTTCTTTACAATCAGGAGCTTCTGAGCTTGCAAGCATTTTCTGTTTTAACTGAGCCATTAAATATTGTTGGTACTTAAACATGTGAAACTGGCAATTTAAAGCTCTTACTGCTAAAGTTGCAGAAGTGTATACTTTCTTCCTCCATCTATCCAAAGCTCTGGAATCTCTGTCTGAGAGTACTGGAATTTTTGCAAAGGAAGCCTTAACCCCTTTTGGACCCTGGGAAATAGTTTCTGGATCAGCAGAAGGGTTTTTGTAAAGAAACTTGTGAGAGTCAGGGACTCTATAATACCTATCTGGCTTGGCTGGAGCAGGGGGCAAAGAGTCAGGAGATAAACTGGATTCAAAGAACACATCATCCACAATATCTAGCACTGGCGGAATAGCCAGGGGCCTGTGTTGAGGCAATAAGAGGAAATCCCTGAGCCTTTTCTTGGATTCTGAGTAATCCTGGCTTTCCCAGTGGAAATGCTCCCTCATGGTATGTAAAGTTTCCCCAAAAGAATAATCCTCAGGAGGAGAGGCTGAAGGGATAGATTCTTCAGCATCAGAGTCCTCATAGGGGGGTAGAGAGTATCCCTGGTCGGAAGACGAATCAGAGGAAATGGAAACCTGATCAGAGGAGTCATAGTCTGTATCCTGCCTAGGCCTTTTCTCAGGCGGGGGATGGGAACCCCTGATTAGAGTAATGAGGTCTTCGGACATTTTAAGCATCTGTTTCTAAGACATGGAGGACTGTCCAGGAGAATGCTGTACTTGTTTCTTTGTCTTTAATGGTACCTTTGTCTTGGCTGTTGTTTTAATGGTAAGTTGTGAAGGTCTGAAAACACCTTCAAAAGCCAATGCCTGCTCAGCGGCTCCAGACCCATCTGAGGGGTTAGTTTCCGTAGGCTCAATACCTTGAGTTTCCAGAGGCCTAGATGTTTCCACGTGGGAGTCGGAAGTGGCCTGTGGCTCTGAGGTAGCAGGTGTCAGGGGCTGCGAAAGCACCTCACTGAGAACTGGCGAACCGGCGACTGGCCTAGAAGAGGTTTCGTCGTCAGTTTTGGATCTTGGATGCCTGTCTTTATCCTTGTCTTTGCGTATTTTCGGTATTGAGGTCGTCGGCTGATCCAACGGCATCGTATAATTGAACCTTCGGCCAAAGTAGTGCAAAGCAAAATCAAAACGTCTTTTTATAGTGTGTTTGTTAAATCTAGCACAAAACCGACAACTAGTGACATTGTAATCAGGGCCTAGGCATGGAATACAGTAAGAGTGGAAGTCCTTATGAGGTATTTGCTTTCCACAAGAAATACAATTATTAACTTTTTCTGACATTGGTCTGAGGCAAGAAAAAAGTTTCCCCAATGGGGTACTTAGCTTTATTGAAGACTTCGGATCTGAAATTCGCCTTCAAAAATCTCAGGAGTCGGCCGACCGGCACTTGTGAACTGCTTCTGCTTCGGGCACAGCGCGGCAAGAAAGACTGAAGAAAATGGCGTTGGATGCATCTTATATACCCCTGGCGCACTGATGTCAGAGAAGAAGCGACAGCAACCAGCGCCGGACCAAGACTTTGGAACTCAGGCCGACTGCGGGACCGCCTAACGGCAGGCTAACCCAAGTGTAATGACTGCAGCAGTGTAACACGATGAACATCAGTGAATTTCCTTTCATACAGAGAAGGCTGGAGTTTCTGCAGTGCCCACACTATGACTAGACATTCCTTCTCTACAGCTGCATAGCATTCCTCCCTGGGTTGGAGCCTACGACTGAGATAAACCACTGGGTGCTTTTCCCTTTCTGAAGAAATCTGGCTAAGTACAGCCCCAACCCCATGGTTTGAAGCGTCCACCTGCACAACAAATTATTTGCTGTAATCTGAGCTAGCTAACACAGGGAGTTCTCCCAAAGCTTCTTTAAGCTTCTGGGATGCCTGCTCACATGATGGGGTCCACATTACCTTATCTGGCCTGCTCTTCCTTGTTAGGTCTGTGAGGGGAGCAGCTACGGTACTATAACTGGGGATGAACTTTCTGTAGTACCCTGCTGTCCTTAAAAATGCCCACACCTGCTTTTTAGCAATAGGTGCAGGCCATGCCTGAATGGTTTTCACTTTAGCCAGTTCTGGCCTTATCTTACCACTCCCCACTCTATGTCCTAGGGGATACCTGTCAAATCTTCGAATGTTACATGGTCGAGACCAAACGTTCTAAATTTTGAGTGCTCGAAGACAGACTTTCAACTGCACCGTACGGTGCAGATAGGGAGAATTTCTCTTTTCTGCACTGAAGTGCGGTCTTGGAGTTTGTATATTTAAGGGGGGGGGGGTGCAGGGAGGCTTGCTCCCCTGCCTACACTGTTAAAGTGTTTTTTCTGTGTTTTCTTTTTTTTTTTTTACGTTCGAACATCCAAATGTCGAACATTTGGTCTCGACCATGTAATGTTTGACATTTTGGATATTCGAACATTTAACATAGACCCATCCAAGGTAGGAGACCTCTGCCATACCCACCTGACATTTGCTCGGCTTAATGGTCAACCCTGCCCTCTGTAGTCTGCCCAGCACCTCCCTGAAATGCTGAAGGTGCTCTGGCCAGGAATGTCTGTAGATGGCAATATCATGCAGGTAAGCAAGGGCAAACTCTCCTGCTCCTGCAAGGATATGATCTACCAGTTTCTGGAAAGTTGCTGGGGCATTCTACATCCCAAAGTGCATCTTGGTGAACTCATATAAGCCAAAAGGAGTCACAAAGGTTGACTTCTCTCTAGCACTGTGAGTCAAGGGCACCTGCCAGTAACCCTTGGTAAGATCAATGGTTGTAAGATACTTAGCCCCACCCAGCTGCTCTAGGGCCTCATCTGTCCTAGGCATGAGGTAAGCATCCAACTCTGTGTGACTATTTAATTTCCTCTAGTCCACATAGAACCCAGTGCTGCCATCCTTCTTTGGCACCAGCACCACTGGGGAGGCCCAGGGACTGTTGGACTCTTGAATCACCCCTAGTTCCAACATCCCCTGTACCTCCTCCCTCAGTGTCTGTTTCTCTCTCTCAGACACTCTATAACGGGCCTGCCAAATAGGCCTTTGGGGTCAGGTATCCATCTGGTGCTGCACCAGGTGGGTGCACCCTGGTTTTTCAGTGAACATGTCCCCAAATTCCCGCAATACCGCTCGGATTTCTCGAACCTGGGTAGGAGATAGCTGCTGGGATATTGCTACCCCTTCCACTGAGGTGTCAGCCCGAGCCTCACTGAGGAGCTCAGTCCGCAGATCTCCCTCAGACTCTTTCTGCAATACACTGCAAATGCTCAGCACAAGGGCCTCCCTATCATGGTATGGTTTCATCATGTTAACATGGTACAATCTGTGCCCCTGCCATCTGCCTAGCAGTTCCACCATGTAGTTAACATCACTTTGTTGTACCACCTTGTATTGTCCCTCCCAAGCTGCTTGCAACTTGTTGTGTCTGACAGAAATGAGAACCCTTACCTGCTGCCTTACTACATACTCTCTAGCTTGAGCATTCCTGTCATACCACACCTTTTTCTGTTGTTGGGCTTCTGCCAGGTTCTCCCGGGCCAAGCCCATGAGTTCCCTGAGCCTTGTCCTGAGGTTTAGGACATATGCCACAACTGACTCCTTGTAAGACTCGCACTCACCTTCCCACTCATCTCAAATTAAATCTAAAGGTCCCCTCACCCTATGCCCATACAGCAACTCAAAGGGTGAAAACCTGTGGACTCCTGGGGAACCTCTCTGTAAGCAAACAACAGATGGGGAAAATATTTGTCCCACTCCCTCTTAAACTGATCTGCAAATGCTCATGGCATGGACTTGATTGTAGAGTTTAACCTCTCAACGAGACCATTAGTCTGGGGATGGTAGGGGGTGGTCTTCATGTGCTTCACCCCACAGGACTTCCACAGACAAGCCAGCAGGTCTGACATGAAATTGGCACCTCTGTCAGTCAGTATTTCTTTTGGGAAACCTACCCTGCTGAACATCTCTAACAAAGCATTTGCCACCTTTTCCGCCTCAATGGAGGACAAAGCCACTGTCTCAGGGTATCGTGTAGCATAATCCACTACCACTGGGATATACTTTTTCCCTGTGGAACTTGGGGTACTCAGAGGACAGTACAGTTGTGTACACTTACTATAAATGTAGACGTTCGAGTGTATTCACTGTTGCAGTCATTACATTTGGGTAATCCTACTGGCAGGCTGCCCTTAGTCGGCCTGAATTCCAAAGTCTTGGGTCCTGCATTGGCTGCTGTCGCCCCTTCCCTGATGTCAGGTCATCAGGGGTATAAAAGAAGCGGCCGACACCATTTTCTTTAGTACTTCTTGCCCCAGATGTCAGGTGCCCCCTAAATGGGTAGCCAAAATGTATATGTATATATAAAATTACATGCAGCAATATAAACTTTACCTTCATCTACCAGCAAATACACCACATAGGTTGTATAATCAGAGAAGGAAAGATAAGTTCCATCAGAAGAAAAGGGGGATGGCAGGTGGGTAACCTGGACTGCAACAGTGAATACACTTGAACATCTACATTTATGGTAAGTGTACACAACTGTACTATTTTCTTCGTGTTTCACTGTTGCAGTCATTACATTTGGGTAGAGTCCCAAAGCTATGGTAGGGAGGCTGGTGCTAAACAGCATTAGGAGTGGCTATGAGGCCCTGCAGAACTGCAGTGGCAAAGCCTGCCCTGGATTTAGAGTAAAGAGGCAGATGATAGTGCTTTGTAAAGGTGTGCACTGAACTCCAAGTAGCTGCCTCTAAAATGTCCTTGGTTGGTACTCCCCTGAGGAAGGCTGCTGAAGTGGCTGCAGCTCTGGTGGAATGTGGCTTAATGCCCTTAAGTACTGGCTTAGCATGGTGTAAGTAGTAGAAATTAATGCAATGGCCTATCCACTTTGAAATGGTTTGCTTTTAGATAGCCTTTCCTTGTGATCCTGCAGCACATGCCACTAGTAATTGCTCTGTCTTCCTGAAAACTTTGGTTCTGTCAAGTAGAACCTAAGCTGTCTGTGTACATCCAAAGAATGCAGAATTCTCTCCCCCTTGTTCTGTGGATTTGAATAAAAAGTTGGCAGATGAATGGTTTGGTTAAGAGCTACACTGGACACCACTTTAGGCATAAATGTAGGGTTTGTTCTCAGTGAGACCCTGTCTGGATAAAAAATGATAAAAGGCTCCACAGCCATGAGTGCCTGCAGCTCTGAAACTCGTCTTGCAGAAGTTACTGCTAGGAGCAGAGCTGTTTTTCAAGATAAAAACTTTATATCAGCAGTAGTAGCTGGCTCAAAAGGAGGCAGGGTGAGTTTTTCCAAGACATAGTTGAGGTCCCATGCAGTGATTGGTGCTCTCCTTGGCAGCCTTATTTTTTTGGCTCCTCTGAGGTACTGCTTTAATAAGGGGTGAGAAAAGACTGGTGACTCTGCATTGTAATGAGTCGAAATGGCAGAGGCATGAATTTTAATAGATGAGAAAGATAGGCCTTTGTCCATCATCTCAGTTAAGTATTGCAAAATCTGAGGAATATTTGGCACAGCTGTATCTGTCCCTTGTGTCTGGTTCCAAGGACAGAATCTCTTCCATTTTCCAGCATAGGATTTTCTAGTACTAGGCCTTCTGGCTTCCAAGATGACATCCACCACAGCTTTACTGAGAGGTGTGTTTTGTATGACTACATTATCCGCCATGCTGTCAGGTTTAAAGTCCTGAGTTGGCTGTGTAGGATCTGATTGTTTTGCTGGGACAGTAGATGAGGTACTTGAGGTAAGGTCCAAGCTGGGCATTGAGACAAGCTCCTTAGTACTGGGTACCAGTACTGGCGGGGCCAGTCTGGGGCAATCAGTATCATCTTTGGCTTCTCCTGTCTGACCTTTAGGAGTACCTTGGGGAGGACAGGCAGAGGGGGAAAGGCATATACTGATAGGTTTTTCCAGCTGAAAGATAGGGTGTCCACTTTCCATGTTTGTCTGTGATAAATCCTTGTGCAGAATCTTTTTAGTTGGTAGTTGTGAGGGGAGACAAACAGATCTATGTCCGGGCATCCCCATTTGCTTGTTATCATGCTGAAGACTTGTGGATCCAGCTGCCACTCGTGGGGATCCATGAGGTTTCTGCTTAGTTTGTCTGCCAGAGTATTTTTCCTTCCTGGCAGGAATTGTGCCTGCAGATGTACTTGATAAGTCAATGCCGTGTCCCACAAAGTCATAGCTAGTCCGCAAAGGAGGTAAGAATGTGTGCCCCCCTGCTTATTTATATACCACATGACCGTGGTGTCGTCTGTCTTTATCAGTAGTTGTCCTGGATGTAGTACGTCTTTGAAGGCTGTCAGGGCATTTTGCACAGCTAGTATCTCTTTTTGATTGATACGTAGATGCATCTGGTTTGAGGTCCATGTGCCCTGAAAGCATCTTCCTGCCATGTGGGCCTCCCAGGCATAATCTGATGCATCTGTTGTTAGTGTCTACCTGGCTGGGGGTAATGTGAATGGCTGTCCCTTGTTTTGTTTTGTTTTGTTAGTTGCCAGGCTGTGGCAATGTTGAGTCCAAATACTTTTTAGGTCCACTGAAGTTTCCTCATATGCAGTCTTGCATATGGTATTAGTAGGTTGCAAGATGCCATGAAGGCCAAAGCCTGCAGAATTTTTCTTGCAGATAACTGGGCCTTTGTTGCTAACATTTTGAAATAGGTAGTCAGTTGCCTTTGTCTGGCGTGAGATAAGCCATCTGGGCAGTTGCATTTAAGCTTGCACCCAGGAATATTATCTCTTGAGAGGGTACTAGTTTTGATTTATTTTCGTTGACTGTGTACCCTAGGCATGTTAGTAGTCTTTTCACAAACGCCAGATGCTGTAGTAGAATGTCCTTGTTCTCTGCTTGAATTAGACAGTCATCCAAGTAAGGATATATTTGTATTCCTCTTTGTCTGCAAAATGCAATTACTGGTGCCAGGCACTTTGTAAAGACCCTGGGCACAGTAGATAAGCCAAAGGGCAGTGCAGAGAATTGATAATGCATTCAGCCAGCCTTGAATCTGACGTATCTTCTGCATATTTGTCTGATTGGGACATGCAGGTATGTCTCTTTTAGGTCTAAAGTCACAAGCCAAGCGTTCTTGCCCAGCATGGGCAGAAGCTGCTGCAAAGTCAAGATTTTGAATTTTGGTATATCCAGGAATGTGTTCAGAATAGATAGGTCCAGTATTGGCCTCCAGGCCTTGTCCTTTCTGGGTACCAAGAACAGTCTTGAGTAAAATCCTTGTCCCCGCTCTTGCTCTGGCACTTGTTGAATGGTCATGTCCATGAGGGATGAAACTTGTTTTAGTGCCTTTGCCCATTGACTTTTTTGGCAGATCTGGCCAGCCATTTGCCTTTGGCAGGGTATGGAAATGGAACTTGTAGCCTAGTGACACAATATTTAGAACTCATTTGTCCTGGGTTATAACGTGCCAATTTGGGGGAAAAATTGCTAATTTTCCCCCTAAGGGTGCTGCCAGGAAATAAGTGCTTGGTACAGGCAGGGGGAATTCACTGGGACTGTTTCCTGTAAGGTTGTGATTTGTCTTCTCCCCTTTTGGAGGTAGAAGCACCCCATTGCTTTGACCTATATGAACCTTGCGCCTGGGATCTACCTCTAGGGCATCTGGATCTGCCCCTTTGAGGTCTGTCTGACACAGGAAAGGACCAGTTCTTTGTAGGCCAGTGTCTGCTAAACCTAGGTGGCTGTACTTTTAAAAAATCATTGACAGTTTGCATAGATTTAGCTTTGTCCTCCATTTTCTTTAACACCTCTTCTGCCTTAACACCAAACAAAGTATCATGCTGTAAAGGTGCATCTAATAATTTAACTTTGACATGATCAGGCAGATTTTGTTCCTTTAACCAAGCATGCCTCCTAATTACAGAACCCGTAACTGCGGCCCTGCAGGAGGCCTCCAGAGAATCAAATGTTTTCCAACTTGTTCAGCTGCATGCAATAAATCCTGCATTTCCTTGTTTTCTGCACATTCAGAATTTAATAACATTTTCTGTTTAAGCAATGCCATGATGACATGTTACTGATATTTAAGCATATGAAACTGACAGTTTAAGGCACTTATAGCCAAGGTAGCAGATGTGTAAACCTTTTTTCCCCATCTATCTAGCACCCTTGAATCTCTGTCAGAGGGGGTAGGGTTTTTTGCACCTGAAGCCTTAACCCCTTTAGGACCCTGTGAAATAGTTTCTGGGTCTACAGCAGGGTTTTTGAAAAGGAATTTATGAGAGTCAGGAACCCTGTAATATCTGTCAGGCTTAACAGGAGCAGGAGGTAAGGAGTCAGGGGTCAGGGGTCAGACTAGACTCTGAAAACACATTATCTACAATGTCTAACACAGGTGGAATGGCTAGAGGCCTGTGTTGAGGTAGTAAAAGGAAGTCCCTGAGCCTCTTTTTAGATTCTGAAAAATCTTCGCTCTCCCAGTGGAAGTGCTCCCTCATGGTATGCAAGGTTTCCCCAAAAGAATAGTCCTCTGGAGGAGAAGCTGAAGGAACAGATTCTTCAGCATCAGAATCCTCATAGGGGGAAATGGAATATTCCTGGTCAAAAGAGGAATCAGAAGAAATAGAAACCTGATCTGAAGATTCATAGTCTGTCTCTTGCCTAGGCCTCTTATCAGGAGGGGGATGGGAACCCCTGATCAGGGTAATCAAGTCTTCGGCCATTTTGAGCATCTGTTTTTTGGGTATGGAGGCCTGTCCACGTGGCTCTTGAGTTGAGGTGCTTTAGTCTTTGCCTTTGAAGCTGAAGTCGGTTTCATGTATAGATGTTTAGGTCTGAATACACCCCCAGAAGACGGTGCCTGCTCAGCGGCTCTGGACCCATCTGAAGAATAGTGTCCGAGGCTCCAATACGTTGAGTTTCCAATGGCATAGCCGACTCCATGTGGGAGTCGGTAGCGGCCTGTGATTCTAAAGTAGCGGGCATCAGGGGCTGCGAAAGCACCTCACTGAGAACCGTCGACTGTCTTAGGAGAAGCTTCGTCGTCGGTTTTGGGCCTTGGTTGTCTATCTTTTTCTTTGTGTTTTTTGTGAACTATGGCTATCCGACGACATTTCTGGATAATTAAACCTGCGTCCAAAATAGTTTAATGCAAAATCATACTGACGCTTAATGGTGCGTTGGTTAAATCTAGCACAAAACCGACAACATGAAACTTTATGGTCAGGGCCTAGGCAAGGAATACAGTAAGAATGAAAGTCCTTATGAGATATTTGCTTTCCACAAGAAATACAATTATTAACTTTTTCTGACATCTGTTTGGAGCAAGAAAAAAGTTTCCCCAACAGGGTACTTAGCTTTAATGAAGACTTCGGATCTGAAATTCGAACACGAAAATCTCAGGAATCAGCCGACCGGCACTTGCGAACGGCTTTTGCTTCGGGCACCGCGGGGCAAGAAAATAGCGTCGGCCGCTTCTTTTATACCCCTGATGACCTGATGTCAAGGAAGGGACGACAGCAGCTGACGCAGGACCCAAGACTTTGGAATTCAGGCCGACTAAGGGCAACCTGCCAGCAGGATTACCCAAATGTAATGACTGCAACAGTGAAACACGAAGAACATCCACAATATCCATAGCTACCCTCTGAAATGACTCCTCAATCACAGGCAAAGGCATCAAAGGCCACTCTCACCTTGTCTCCTGCCTTGCCTACCTTTTGGCACTGCTCACAGGTCCTGCAGTACCCTGTTACATCTCTGGAAATTCCAGGCCAATAGAAGTTCTGCATAATACGCCTCTTTGTACGTTTTATGCCCATATGACCTGCAAAGGAAATATCATGGGCTATGGCTAGAAGTGCCAGATGGTAGGCTCTAGGCACTACCAATTGCTGTACTCTCTCACCTTCTAGCCCTCCCACAGGGGTCCAATCTCTGTATAGTAACCCTTTGTCCCAGTATACAGATTACCCCTTCCCTTGAGAATCAGGTGCCTACCTAGCTACCTTCCTCAGGCCTTGCAATGTAGGGTCTGAGAGCTGAGCCTGTCTTAACTCTCACCTTGTAACCCTTCCCAGCTCCCCTTCCACAGGAACTCTGGCATCCTCTGACAGTGGTACCTCACTGTCAGCCTGGGTACTACTACTCACCTCTACCTTTGCAGTCATTCTGTCCAAGGAAGCATCAGTACCCACAAGCAGCTGTGGCTCACCTTCAGTCTCACTGCTACTGAGTAGCTCCCTCCCTAAAGTAACCACCTTAGCAGTCCTGGCTGCAAGTATGCAGTCTGTCTGGGTCTCCCCCAGGCTACCAGACCCACATGCTTGTCTCCTAGCTGCACTGCATGTAACTGCATAAGCACATGGTACTGCCTCATCCTAAATCTTCCCTATCAGGACATCTGCAGGATGGTAGTTCGGTACCCCTGTTGTCTCAAGACAACCTACTATTGGCATTTTGTCTTTCCCACTTACTGGTTCCTTCACCTTTGGTTCCCAACCTTGCCCCTGTGGACACCTGCATGCCACATAGCCCCATTGGTTGCATTCAAAACATTTAACCCTAGCACCTGAACATGTACCTGGACTAGAGGCTTCCCCTGCCACTGGCAGATTCTGCTGGGGAAGTCTGTGCTGCCCACCATGTGTTCCTTTAGACCTATGAGCAGTACTGGGGGTCCCCTTCCTATGCAGGGCTGCCCTGCTTGCTAGGTATAGGTCTCCCTTCTTCCCCAACTCATCTGAAGTAGCACATTGTCTATCAGCTAACCAGATCCTCATGTCCTCAGGCAAAGTGCTAAGGGCTTGTTCCCTCACCAAAACGTCTGTCAACCCTTCAAAAGTGGTGACCTGACACCCACTCACCCACCTATGGAAATAAATGCTCAATTTAGCAACATATTCACATACATTTTCATCTGCCTTGCGTCTATGTTCACAAAACTTTTTTCTATATGTTTCAGGTGTTAGCTTAAACAGTTCTGACAGACAATTTTTTACAGCAGTATAATCAAAACATGCAACGTCAGACATTTTGGACAAAGAGTTACAGCTTTACCATGGAGTAAGGGGGTCAGGAACCGTACCCAGAGCCCTTGGTCAACTTCATACTGTTTACATACCCTCTCAAACATATGAATGAAACTATCAAAATTATCTCCCTCTTTAAACTGCAGAAGAAATTTACTGACCTTTTGTGCTGCTGGGGTCCAGTTACTCCCTTCCCCATTACCTCCATGACTCTGGCAAAGAGTCAGCATCTCCTTCTCAAGGTGCCTCTGCCTCTCTTGTTCCTCAGCTTGCAGACGTAACAGTTTCTCATTCTCCTCAACCTGCAGACATTGCAGTCTCTCATTTGCTTCTAATTTCACATGACTGGCCTCCAACTCAAGTCTCTTTAGCTCTAGCTGGATTTTTAAGTCCACTGCAGAAAGGTTGAGCTTCCCATTCTCTGAGGGAATTATATTTCCACTGGCAGTCTGATTGTCCTCCTGGTTGCTGTTTTCTGATGCAGCTGTAACCAAGGCTGCAATCAGGTCTGCCTTAGTCAGGTTTCCATGCACCAGTCCCCTAGCCTGGCACATCTAGGCCAGCTGGCTCCTTGTCAGCTTTCCATACTCCTCTGCTGACATGCTGCCTGCTCACCCTGACTAACTAAGCTAACAAACTAAATAAAATAGTTGTGATCTGAACTCGTATTCACTGTGTGGCTGATTTAGAGTACAAAAACACCTTCAAAGTTCACTGTACACAAGCTACAGGATTCACTCTACCCACACCACTACAAGCCAATTAGTATTTGCCAACTAATTAATATGTGATGTGGATTTCCCACCATTGCCAAACACAAATGGGAGGATATCCCAACCACTGCCACCAATGTGAGGATATCCCAACCACTGCCACCAATTAATATGTGAGGATATCCCAACCACTGCCACTAATTAATATGTGATGTCCGTGCCCTGGCCCAGCAATCAAGGAGCCTCAATCCTCACCACTAACACCAGAGATGGCATCTCATATATGAGGAAAGGATAATAAATACACACAGTAAAGTGTAATTTCCCTTAAGAGCACACAGAGATCACAGTCAGTCCGGGGATGGTCGCTCCCTTGCTCTCCAGGTCCCCAATAAGACTCCCTACTGGCACAGCTATAGGGTCCAGATCTCAGCCTAGCTGGGCAAGCTAAAATCTCCAGCACCCTCTCTGTCCAACCAGTGCTTTGTGTCCCTGCCCAAGTAGCTGACACACACACACTTTGAGATAAGTGTTTACACAACCACACAGACACTTCTGGGGAAGACTGGCACAGGTTCTCCAGCTGTGCCCCTTTTACCCAGACTATACGGTAGTACCCTGCCACCACCAGTTAATAATTATCAGCTACTCAAAGGCCCTTAAAAGGGTGTCCAATTATTACTGTACAATATCATTCTGTAATTGGTAGTATAACCCAGGGCTAAAGCTATTAGTGTGGCTTTGTACAGTTTTACCAAAGGCATGCAAGTACTCTAAAGAGCTTAAATTATCTCTACACAAACCAGCCACAGTTAAAAAGTTTTAAAATATTTAATAATAAATATTTAAAACCACAAGACAATACTTTCTACTACACAGTCAGTGCTAGTCAAAAGTTCAGAGATCACATAGAAATACTTAAAATAATTCAGTAGTATAGTTCTGACATCACTGAAAAACACTTAGTCTAAACTTTTTAGTTCTATCTCTAAAAGAAAATACAGTTCTAAAATAACTTACACATATAGAGCATAAGGCAGTGCTGAGATGGATGATCCAGACAAAAATGCTTAATGCCTTCTGTTTCTCTCTGTTTAAATTGAAACTGCAGCTCTGATAAGACATTACATCATTTCACACTTTCCTGGTGTTCCCAAGTTGACAGAAACTGCATTTACATTCTTTTGCACTTAGGGCAATAAAGGACATTCCACATGTAAATTCTGGTCATTAACTTTAGCCTTAAAACAATAGGCAGGAAGCCTCCATCTAGCCGGACTGGAGCCGACCTGTAAACATCAAAGGCAGTGATGAAATAATTTTAATTTCAAAGGACCAACAAGAAATGCTTGACTTAGCTTTCTTTACATCAGAGGGTAATGTTGCCACATTGTTTTAAGTTCAACATTTCAGAGTAGTATTTACAAATGATAGAATTATGTACCAAATTCTATTTGACTAGGCTGGCAGCCTTCACCCTTCTCTACCAGTCTTCACATACATCATGCAGTTTATATCATGAAACTTTTTACATGAATACTAACACAAACAAAACTTGTTTTACTTACAGTTACTTTCACCCCTTTTAGTTTCCTTCTATACATTAATGTAATAAAGTGGAGTACATGCATTAAAGTCCACCCACAAGTTTAACAAATTCAACAGAAATCCAGTCTTTTTCAGACACGTTTTCTTGCAAAGCCACATTTCTCAAATGTGACTGATGCTTTACAGTCTCCCACTTATTCATTAATGTCAGTGTTACTGGTCTTCCTTTTGTTCATCTCTGTTCCCCAACACCAGATTCTGGTTCAGTTCCAAGGTAGTCTCAATTCTTCTAGTCAACTCCTGTGCATTTTTTTCTGTGTCACAAGCATTTTCCTCTGGAACATTAGAAAAGGTTTCACTGGCAAAGTCTCTCTATGAAATTTTACTCTTAGAAGAATGAGAAATAGAGTCTCATTCTGTTTGCTGGCTCACTTTTTGTTGGAGTAGTAGTATTCTGCCTGAGTACTGTTACAGTCGCCCATACTACCTGAGTACTGTTAGAATGATGCATAGTTCATTTTTGCTTCTCTGACTATAACATGATGGTTATATGTATGGTCCATAAATTAAAATGTAGATCAACTAGGACAATCTACTAGGTCCTTTACCAGTTCCTCCATTGAAGAAGGGGAGATGGTAAAAGCATGGGCAATTCTATCCGAAATGGACCAACAGTTTCTGAATAAAACATAGGTATATTAGATATCTCTGATTTTAAATTACAGATACCCAGCAAGATATACCAATGTGTACTGTATATTTGGGGCTGTTGTGTGTGTCACAAAGGGAAGAGATATGGTTCCAAAGTAAACAAGTGCATAACTGTATGAATATTTATTTAGGCAGTATTTCTTTTACTCTGTGTTCAGAGGTTCATAGGCAAGTAGTAGGATAACTGCCCTGTGGGCTATTTTAAGCCTAGCCAATTTTCCTTTCAAAGGTGAAATCAAATCCTGTATTTTGTGTCTACTAGGCAAACACCTTAACCATTATGTCAACACCCACCGCCCCCCCAAAAATAATGGTCATTTGATAATATGGTATTGATTTGAGTTACTAGGTAAGTACCAGGTTAGCTGCCCCTGTGGACCATTTTAAGCCTATCCAAATTCTCCTTAGTAAGAATCAAACCTTGTGCTTATCAGGTAAACACCTCAACTATTATGCCAACCCCTAACCCTGCAAGGATCTTTTATCATTTAAATTACACATAAATAACTTACCATTTATAAATCCAAGCACAACCATAACTCTATACACATATGATACTGTAATAATAAATTCAAGCAGCACATATATAGGATTACTAAGATTCCTCCAAAGTGGCTTCCAGCAGCAGTGGAACTGGTTAGCCTTAAATTCAAACAGCACATATATGGGATTACTAAGATTCCTCCAAAGTGGCTTCCAGCAGCAGTGGAGCTGGTTAGCCTTAAACTAACTAGCATTAAATTGCTCTAAACTACTGCTATACTTGGGGCACACTTTGTCTACAAAATTCTCAGTGACTTTATGAATTACTGAGTCATACTGCAATTTCCTTCCCTCAGCAAATGTACAAAATACTAAGGTCTATAGAAAGACCAAAAGCATAATTTCCAATTTCATAGAAAAACTATAGTGCAAAGTGTTCTGGATCGAGTCAAGCCATAATACAAATGATCAATCACACACTTGTTAACTACATAAGCAAAGCAACAAATGCAGTGAGTGTATCTACCCCATGACTAGAATATGCAGTATCAGTAACAGCCTTTAACTCAACACAAAATACTTCTACAAATGAAATACAAAACAGAAATTATAATTTATAACTTCTGCACCAAAACAAAACCAACACTCCACCTTAACATCTAAAGATAACTGCTGGGAAATAACTGCATGAGCCCAATTTCTGCTAAACTCCTTTAGATTTAAACTCATAAATAATGGCTACTGTCTTGTTTTGAACAGCTTACATGAAGATATTAGGCGTGTATGTCACACATCAATATTTTAATGTAAGACTGAACACTCACTTTGGTAGACATTGCTTTGAGTTTTGATGTCAGGCATAATAGAAAAGTACAGTTGTAAAAGAACTAACCTTAACAGTAGATGTCATGTTGATCACTGCTGCAGTATTCCAAACTGTTTGGTTACTTTGTCAACTAACTTGGATGCCCAGCCTGGTACAGAAGCCAAAACCTTCCATACAGCCATATGTCTGACATGTGACCTAAGGCCGCAGGCACAACAGTAAATAAACAGACTTAAAACCCTCAGAGTACCTCCACGACAGTAAGCCTAGAGAGTCATGAGAGACAAAATATACTGTTTAGCTAAGAGGAAAAAGGCAGAAAGACAGTGTCCCCCCTCAGTCCATAAGGAGAAAAGAAGGTAAGAATTGGGGGACGGAAGGGAGGGAAAGAATACTGCAACAGTGATCTATAGGACATCTACTGCTAAATTAAGTTCTTACACATCTGTACTGTGACCTTCCTTAGATCAGCCATGCAGTATTCAAAACTGTTGGCCGATTGCTAAAGTTTAAGAAGAATGACAGGTGGAAGGAAGGGAAATAGGACAATTGTCTAGAAATCCAGAGAGGGCTGACCTGGTGAAGGCATCTCTTGTCTTGGAGAAGGCATCCACTCTGTAATGTTTTGTGAAAATATGTACAGATGACCAAGTAGATGCTTCCAAAATTATTCTACAATCACCTTGTAAAAGGCTCCAGAGGAGGCCACTGTTCTAGAAGAACAAGTCTGTGCTGGAAAGGGTAAACATTTGCCATGCTGAGTGCAGCAAAGGAAATCAATTTAAAAATCTAGTTAGCAATACTTTGCTTTGAAATTGGATTTCCTAACTTGAAGTCTTGGAAAGAAAAACAATTGGTCAGACTTGCAAATATCTTTAGTCTTATCCAGGCAGAATATGAGCAGTCAATGTAGATCTAGGGAATGTAGAATCATTTCTCTCTTATTTTGAATTGATTAGGAAAGAAAGTGGGACATTTTATGGCCTGATTGAGAGCCAGTCCACTTACTACATTTACTACTTTAGGCACGGAGGAGGGATTGGCCCTTAAAGACGCACTGTCCTTATGAAAAATAATGAAGGGTATGTGATGATGTGAGGTAGTGTCAGCACAGCTAACTGGAGTTTTGTAAAGGATTATATGTCATTTGTATATCAAACTAATGTGTACAGGTGGTTGTGTTGAAAATGTATTTGTAAAGCAGCCTGTGTTAAAAGTGTACCAACAGTGGGGCCTGCTGGACAGAAAAGAAATACACCTGTATGTCAGACTGTACTGTAACTGTTGAAATGAATAGATTGTAATACAGGATACTGGAAGAGAAGAGGTTAATCTCAGCTAACTTTGAAAAATAGTCTGAAATTATATTACCTGGTTGAGGTCATGAAGATTGTATCTTACAGTTCTGACTGCAGCCAAAGACAAAATGCCTCTGAAAAGCAGGACTAGGAATCCTACTGTATTGTCCTTAGGGGTGAACTAATTGCTACCCTGGAAGGATGGAAACTTTTGAAATGGTTTATAGCTTCCAGATGCTATAACACATCTTAAGAAAGCTGTATGTGTGTGTATTATGACATATATGTGCTAGATTCTAGTTCAGATTCTAGCAAATGGGGTAATGTGGGAACCAGAATCAGGTGACCAGATGTATATGATGTTGTTCTGTAATTCAACACTGAAATGATGTTTTAATACTAGATGAGATAGAAGTCTCAGGGCAGTCTGTTTGTGAAACCTGACAAAAGAAGGACCACTCACCTACATCAACTTGCCTTGCTCTAGTAAGTGAACTAGGAGACAGTAATTCTTTATATCAGTAAGGAAAATATAGTGAGATTAGTTAGGTATTGTTTTTCTGTATCTGTGTGAAATTTTCCATCGGTGTTATTATTTATATTTCCAGTGACTGAAACTCTGGTGTTTATTGTAAATAGATATTTAGTATTTTCATGTTCTTTTATTATTTATTACTGCGGTGGTGCAGCGGTAGCATTGCCACCTCACAGCAAGAGGTTCTCCTGTTCGATTCTTAGCTGGAGCGCGTTCGGTGTGGAGTTTGCATGTCCTCCCCGCGGTCGAGTGGCGTTCGAAAGACATGCGTGAATGGGCGTACCTTCTTTGAAGGATGGGCATCGGGCTGGCACCTCAGCACCATAGAAATCTACTGCCAATCATTAGTGGACCGGAGTTCCACTGTGGCGACCCCTAACCGGGAAAAGCCGAAAGAAAAACAACAACATTAATTATATATATAAAAACTTTTCATTGTGGCTGGTCTTTTAGAGAATATTTTAACCTTTGAGAGTACTTCATTTATTTGGTAACAATGTTGCCACCCCTGATAGTGTTGCTGTAATGGTCAAACACTACCATTTGTATTAGCATTAATTTTACTTAGTATAACTGGGTACCATTGCAACAGCCTTAGAGTAGCTGGCTTTGGAGTGTTCTAATGCCAGTATCTACCTTATAGTTTGGGTAGAGGGGGGCATAGCTGGTAAATCTGTGCCAGCCTTTCCCAGGTGTGTGTGTGTGTGTGTGTGTGTGTGTGTGTGTGTGTGTGTGTGTGTGTGTGTGTGTGTGTGTGTGAAAATCCAACCTCAAAGAGTATGTGTGCCAGCTACTTGGAATAGGGACACAGAGAGGGGGGTGGAGGACTTGTTTATTTTACTTTCACATTTGTTAACTGGGTTAGTCTGACTGGGCAAGAGCCCTTTTTCAACACAGACCCTGGAAGAAAAGCTCCAGTAACATTATAAAATTATACAATTGAGAGACATAGGCAATACAGAAATAAAAAACGGTTAATTACACTTGTATGTGCAACACAGGATACTCTTTTTTTATGACAGTCAGAGTAATTATAGCAGTAGAGGGGGATCAGGTCAGGTGAAAGCAAAGAGTAAGTGTACTTGTAGAGGGGAGTCAATAGTATTTGTAGGGGGGGGTCACCTCTTGGCTTGGAACACTCGGCTGAGGACTCAACTCTACAGCTGTGTCAGTGGGGTGTCTTATTTGGGGCCTGAAGAGAGAAGAAAACCCATCCCCAGGACTGAGTGTGTTGACTGTGTGCTCATAAGGGAAATTGTGCTTGGTGCAGAGAGCTGCATTTGGAATTACTGTGTGCATCCATTTTTGTTCCAAGTGAATGTCCCTTACAAGGGTCACTGGTGAGGATTGAGGCTCCTTGATTACTGGCCCAGAGTAGGGAGATCACAGGGAGAAGTTGCTATAACAGTCTGACTCAACTGGTAGTGGTGAGAGCTACCAGAAGAATAGTTTTGCAAGTACAAATTTTCAGAGAGGCAAATGCTGCAGGTTCAAAAGTATGGAGTGTGAGTTTTTCCAGCATAAGTTGAGGTCCCAAGCAGGACGGCCAAGCTTTCCATGGAGGTTTCAGGTGGAATACACATTTTAAAAACTCTTTCATCTCTAGCCTGTCCGGAAACAGATGGTCCAGAGGTAGACAAGCAGATATGGTTGAAATGTGTGCCTTAATAGATGAGTATGTCAGACCAGACTGCAACAGGTCATACAAATATGAGCGGACAACTGAGGTATTAACCTGTAGTGGATCCTGATTTTTAGCTTGACACCATAAAGGAAAACATTTCAATTTTGCTATGTAAGATTTCCTGGTAGTATGTTTTCTTGCCTCCTGGAGAACCTTAAACATATCCTCATAAAATGCATGTCTAAATGGAAGCAGAATCCTATCATACCTAATGTCAGGCGGAGAGGTGACAGGTAGGGATGATGTAGTGAGTGCTTTTGCTGTATGAGCAAGTCCACTGCAGAGGGAGGCTTCTGGTGATGGCCCTTGGCTAGGCAGAAGAGAAGGGGAACCATTGCTATTTGGCCATTAAGGGGTCACTGGAAGTAAGTTCTTTGGGTATTCTTTTTGGATATTTAATAAGACATTGGGAAGAAGAGGATATGGAGGAAAGGCATATAAGAACCTCACTTACCAAAGAAAGGATATGGTATCTGTTTTACAAGTATGAGGACAGTAGGTTCTGGTGCAAAAGAGTAGAAGTTGATTGTGGTCAATGGAGGCAAAAAGATCCATCTATGGCACCCTTCATTCATAGACTATGTCTAGGAAGATCTCCCTGTTCAGCATCCACTTGTGGGGATCTTCAAATTTTCTGCTTAGAAAGCTTGGCAGGACATTGTTCTGTGAGGAAATGTAAACTGCTTGGAGGAAGAGGTTTCATTTTGTGGCTTGTTCCCATGCCAACAGAGCCAGTCTGTGCAGATACTTAGATCTGGTGTCCCCTCCTAGTTTACGCACCACATGACCCTTGTGTTTTCTGTAAAACGCTCTTAAGGGGCCTGGTTTCAAACAAAGGAAGAAGATATGCAGGGCCTATATTAATGCCTCATATACTTTAGATTGATGTGTGCCAATCTTAGGTTTATAGGCCATTGTCCCTAAACTCTCAGGTTGCCCATCCATACTCCTCATGCATTGTCTGATGCATCTGTGTGCAGCTCCTGTTGTGGAGTGTACAGTTTGAAGGAAGACCCAGGTTTAGCTTTAACCATGATATTCATCACATTGTTTCCATCTTTAGACAAGGCAGAAGGGGAACCTGTGTGTGCATAGGTGAGAATATTCAGATCAGGTGGATTTCAAGTAACACTGGATCTTCATCATATGGAGTCTGGTATAAGGAGGCATGGGGATGGTTGCTGCCATGTATCCCAGTACTCTTATTATCTTCTTTACTGTACAGAACTGAAGATGAAGAAGAAGAAGAGAAAGTAAGTAACTGGTTAGGCTTTGCACTTTGTCTGGTAGGAGGAAAGCCTGCATGAGTTTGGTGTCTAATCTGCACCCCAAGAAAACTAGGTCATGGGTTGGTTTCATTGCTGACATATTTAGATTAATCAAGAGATCTAGAGCCTTCAGTAGAGATAAAAGATAAATCTGAAATGAGTCAAAAGCATCTGCTGAGAAGGTGCCTGTATTAACAGCTCATCCAAATAAGGGGATATCTGGTTTCCCTGAATCCTGCAGTAAGCTATGACTGGGGCGAGGGAGTTTCTGAAGACTCTGGGGACTGTAGAGTCCAAAAGGCAAAGCAGAAAACTGAAAATGTGATAAGCCAGTACAAAATCTCACTAATTTGTTGTAAGCATGGAAAATACGGGATGTGAAGATAGGCATCCTTTAGATCCAGAGACACTATGAAGGCTTGAGGAAGAATGAAAGGTATCAGAGTTTGGAGGGGCAACATCATGAAACATGGAACAAGGACAAAAGTGTTACACGTGGAGAGATCCAGGATTCCAGAATTAGTTTGGAGTCCCTTCTTTTCTTGGGATGTGAAATAGCCTGGAAAATAACCCTTTTCCTACATATTGCAGAGACACTGGTGCTACTGTACCTTGCTGTACTAAAGTGTGAATGATGGGGTAGTGCAACTGTACCTGATTTTGTGAAGGAAGAGGGATGCCAATGAAAAAATAAACTTCTTTCAAGGTAATTTTGTATCCCTTTTGGATGACTGAGATCACCTATTTGTCTGAAGTGATGAGCAACCAGTATTTTACCTTTTGGATAGCGGACGAGATGGAACAGGGGGAGGGGAGAAGGACAGAAGGTAGTCAGGCAGACTTGTCCAAGTAAAGAGGCTTCCCAGACACAGAGTCCTAGTCTGGTTTGTCCTGGAATCTTTTCCTAAGCATTTTATTGGCCTTATGAGAAGCATCTATATTACAACATCGAAGCTTTAGTTAATGTTGCAGTTGTAGTTATTCGATTAACTAAAGCTTGATCTTGTGAAATCAACAGCTAAAATTGTTGAATGGCTGATTCAACCAAGGGAAACTCTTCCCTTGGCTGAAAAAAAAAAAAAACCTTTACATCTGAAATCAATGGGGGCGGCACCTCCCACATCCCAATGCCACACCCCTCCTACCTAAATATACCAACTCCGAGATCACTCCAAATTGGAGAAATGGGCATACTCCACCGAATGGCCAAGGGATGTGTTTCCCCTGGGTTAAATCGGCCATTTGACAATTTATGGTTTCGATATTACAAGTTCGAGCTTTACTTATTCAATTAAGTAAAGCTTCGATCTTGTAATATAGAACCAATGAGAAGGCCTTAGTTTCCTGCAAGTAATGGAAATGGGTTTTGCAGGCTAATTCCTTTGATGTCTTGGCACAGAAGTAACAAAGATCTGTCTACAATCCTTCATAGTTTTACCTTGTTCTTGCAACTGTTTGAAAAGACTGGAACCATTCAGGCAAAATAAAAGGTCCTTATGTAAGTGCAGTCTATGAGTTTGACCTTAACATCCTCTGGATAATATCCTCTGGAAGGGGCTGAGCCCACAACCATGTATACCTTGTGATCACAGAACCTGTAGCAGCTGTTCTGGAGGAAGCTTTTACTACATCATACCTGCATTTAATGCTGTGCCTAGCTACTTGAGAAACCTACAACACCATGGATAAAGAATAGTTGTGTAAGAACTTACCATAACATTAGATGTCCTTCTCTTCTATGTTGCAATATTCATAACAGTAAGGAGTTGCTGCTTGCCCCGCCACCGTTCGGCCAGTATACCAAAGTCTTAGTGTAGAAGGGTACGTGTGACGTCTGAAACCAGGGCCATAAACCGACATTAGGTATAAAAGTGACATCTGCACGTACCCTCATCAGAATTGTTTTGCCGCATACTGCAGTGCCTGTGAGGTTTGACCAGGAAGGTCCTAATCTGAGACCCTTAGACTTACATGTGGGCCAGTCCCAGGGCAGTAGGATGGCTGAGACTGGGGGAATGATGGCAATGTGCCCTTAGGAGATACCTGGGATGGTAGATGGAAAGAGACAGGGGGTAGGTGGGTGGGACTGAATACTGCAAGATAGAAGAGAAGTGAACTACCTCTGAAACAATACTACAAAACCTTTATAGCCACGGAGTCCCCAATAAGTGCCCGATCACCTCAGAAATGGTATGTGTAGCGACGAAAACCAGCATTCACATCCACGAATAAAATAAATTTATTTGTACAACATAAAATTAAAATCCTTAAAAACAGAGTGGTTAAGCGCTTTCACCCATCTATGTGGGCTTCTTCAGAACACTGTGTTGGTAACAAAGACGCCTTAAGCAACTTATTTGGTGCCAAAAACAGTTCAAACATTTAAAGCCATAAGCACCCTAAAATGTTACCGCCATTCAAAACAAATGACAGCTCGTTCACACTCTATTACTTGATACATAATAAAATTCAAAACTAACAGTTGGACATGTCTTAAACTATGAATATAATGATCAAATGATAAAGAAATGGGCCGACAGGCAGAAATGGCAGAGAAGTGGACTTTGACTGAAGAATACGTTAGTCCTGTTTGGAGAAGCTCACACAAGTAGGGTAGGACCCTTGGAATGGAGCTAGTGAGAGGGTCCTGGTTGTTCCTATGACACCAATTGGAGAATCTGAACCACTTAGCTACATAGTTTCTCCTAGTGCTAGGTTTTCTGGCCTCCTGCAGAACACTGAGTACATCCTCTGAATAAAGGTGTCTGTAAGGGATCAGAATTCTATCACCCATAAGGTCAGTTTTAGGTTGTTTACCTGTGGGTGTAGCAGAGATCCCTTGCTCTGTGTGAGCAGGTCTAGACGGTGGGGTAATTTGTGGTGATTGCCCTTGGCTAGAGAAAACAGGAGGAGAAACCAATGCTGTCTTGGCCAAAAGGGGGTCACTAGTAGGATTTTTATTTGTTCTTCTGAATTTTTAGGAAGACTTTCTGGATTAGAGTGAAGGGGGGTGTAAAGATACATCCCCCCATGAAAAGGAGAAGGCATCCACTTTCCAAGCTTGTGGATGTGGGTTCCTTATGCAGAAGGTGGGCATCTGCCTGTTAACTGGGGAGGCAAATAGGTCTGCTTGTGGAATACCCCACCTGTGTATCAAGTCTAGGAAAACCTTTCTCTGAAGCATCCATTCGTGAGAAGGGGCTGAGGTTCTGCTGAGTGTGTCTGCCATAATATTCTGTTCTGAGGGGATATACATGGCTAATAAGTGGCCCTGAGAGAAGCGGCTAGATTCCAAATCTGGATGGCCAGGCTGCATAGTGGGTAGGACCTGGTCCCCCTTTGCTTGTTAATGTACCACAGGACAGTCATATTATCTGTGATTACTTTTAGGGTTCCTGGCAGGATATAGAGGGCTTGAATGTTAGAAGGGCTAACAGCAGGGCTCACATTTCCTTGGTGTTGATGTGGTCTTTTACCCTTAGAGTAGAACATTTTCCTTGTACTGAAAGGTGTTTTTGATTTGTTTGTAACACTGCACCCCAGCCCAGGTCCAAAGCATATGTGGACAGCTGTTGTAGTGGTGCTGGGATCTGAAGGTGGGTCCCCAGGTTAGTTTCCATTGCAGATATTCACCAGTGAATCTCCTTTTGTAGACACAGGAGAAGTGGAAGTGGGGAGTCCAAGGGTTGGGAATGTTGGGACCATAGTTTTTTTAACACCCACTGAATTTTGCGCATGTGGAGTCTTGCCAAAGGCAGCATGGGTATAAGGTATGCCATTGTGGCCTAACAGTCTCAGGAATTCCCAAGATGTCAGGGTGGTTTGGGTAAGGATCTGATTGAAGTACAGACAGAATTCTTGAATCCTTTGGTCTGGGATAAAGGCCTTCATACAGTCTTGTGCGTAGTCTGCACCCCAAGAAAATCATGTCCTGTGAGGGAATCAGGTGAGATTTTTTCACGTTTATCGTGAACCCCAGAAGACAGAGGTTGTTCAACACCTGTAGTAGATGAAGGAGTAGGAGTTGGTGGTCTTGAAGCAGGATGCGTAGGTCATCTAATTATTGGTATACTTGTATGCCCTGTGTCCTGCAATGGGCAATGAAGGGGGCTAGACACTTCGTAAACACTCTTGGGGCAGTGGAGAGACCAAAAGGCAATGCAGAGAATTGAAAATGACAGGAGCCTACTGAAAATCTGAGGAATTTCCTATAATCTGGATGAACGTGGAGGTAGGCATCTTTGAGATCTAGAGCTACCATGAATGCCTGAGAGGGGATTAGAGGTAAAAGAAGAGGTAAGGTGATCATTTTGAAACTGGGTACGTGGAGGAAGAGGTTGAGAAAGGATAGATCCAGGATAGGTCTCCAAGGACCTTCTTTTCCTTGGTACCAGGAACATTCTAGAATAAAAACCTGTGTTCCCTTGAAGGGTGGGCACTGATTCTATGGTGCCTTGATTTAGAAGTAGATGAATGATGGGGGGAACTGATGGATTTGCTTTTTTGGTGGTTAAGGAATCCCTTGAAAAAGTGGGAGCATCCACCAAGTCATGTAATATCCTCTCTGAATGATGGAGAAGACCCATTGTTCTGTTGTTAGTCTCCACCAGGAGGGAAGGAACAGGGTGAGTTGAAGGGATAAGGGTGTTGCTGGATGCAGAAAGGGGAAGTCACCATGGAGGAGGCCTGGATTGGTCAGGCTGGCTCCGAGAGGGTGTTGTAGAGAATCTGGAGGGAAATCTGGGAGTAGAAGTCTTTCTCGGCTATCTATGTCCCTTACATTGTGGTGCTGAATGAAAGGATTGCCTTCTAACAAAGGAGAGTTTCTGAGGATAATTCCTAGGATATCTAGGAATATGGGACACCAGAAGGTGTTTGAGGTTCTGTAACTCCTTACCCTTCTCTTGGAGGGATTTGAGAAGCTCAGCAGAAGCTTGTCTGAAAAGGGCCTTATTGTCTAAGGGTGCATCCAGAAGTTTAGTTTGAACATCCATGGGGAGGGGCTGTAGCCAAACCAAGGAGTAACGACGAAGCACTAATCCAGAAGCAGCAGCTCTGGATTCAGCTTCCACAGCATCGTAGATGCATTTAACAGAGTGCCTGGTCACTTGGGATGCTGTGGAGAGAAGTGAATTTAGTTGTGCTCTGATAGGGGAATCCTCAACCTCAGACAGAAGGGTTGAGGCTTTTGAAATGCTGTCAAGTACATACCTTGCCATGTGGGTTTGGTAGTTCAGGGCCCTAATGGCCAGAGTGCAGGAGGTGTATACCTTTTTATCTGTCCTGTCCATAAATTTACTGTCTTTATCAGTTGGATAAAGAGCAGTAGAAATTACTTGTCTGGATGTCTTATCTGCAGAAACGGCTATAACAGCTGGGTCTGCAGGAGGGTTTTTGTAAAGGAACTGTGTGTCTTGGGGGACCCTATAAAAATGTTCACGACATTTAGCTGCAGGGGGCTGGGAGTCAGGAGACTGTGAAGCAGCTAGGAAGGCATCCTGAAAAGCAGGCAGTAAGGGAGGCACAGCAGAGGGAGATGGTTGTTCCATTTGCAAAAGGTCAAAGTACCTTTTCTTGGATTCTGAAACCTCAGAGGCCTGCCACTTAAAATTCCCTCATAAGGGAGACAGTATCCTCAAAGCTGAATTATTCTCATGGGGATTCAGGAGAAATGGAATCCTCCTCTTCTGGAGTAATGAATTTCTTGGGGGATTCAATTTGTGTTTCATAGGAGAAGGACTCCTCAGAAGATGAGTAATCTTCCTCAGACAAATGGATTGGTTGAGGAGTGAGAGTAGGGGGAAGTTGCTGTGATTGTAATGCCTGAAAGGCCTGAAACAGACTTGAGAGAAAGATTCCCAGTCAGGTATCTGTGAGGGTTCAGAGTGCTTGGATTTCTATTTTCTTTTCAAGAGGATTGTACGAGCAGTCAGAAGAGAAGCGGACATTGGCCTAGCATGAATAGGAGGAGCAGGGGCTTCCGAGGATGGAAACCATGGTTCCCCTCCACCATCAGACTCTGATGGCTGAATTACCTCAGCGGACGTACCTTTGGTATCCCGCAACCTGGATTCCATTAAGGTTCCCGGGCCTGCTTTGGTAACCGTCATCTGAATGGACTCCAGGTCTTCAATCGCCTCTAGAGCCTGTTCGGATGCCTGAGGCGCAGCCTGGGATTCGGGCCAAGCTTTTTTTGCCTTCTTCCAAGGTGGCTTGTCGGGCCTATTCCTCCCTCCATGCCTAACACCAAGTATCAGAGTCTTTGGTTCTCAAGATAAAGCTTCAAAGCCACTAATCAGCCACGTAGGATTCTGGGAATGAGCGACTTACAGATTGAACAGGATGTATAGTTGTGGGCCTCGCCTAGACAAAAAAACACACTTACTGTGTGTGTCCTTGTGAGGAATTTGGCTCCCATAAGCACACTTCCCTTTCCTAGCTGACATGTAAGTCTAACAATAAGCAAAATAAGTAAGAAAACCTCACTGGGCACTTATCCGTAACGGTCAAAAACGGTCGACTGGTCTTAAACGATCTGGAATGTGTTCATCTGAAGAAACGCAATGCACAAGTGGAACTGGCAAACGTGCGTCCGATGATCACTACGGCAGAAAAATTCTGATGAGGGTATGTGCAGATGTCACTTTTATACCTAACATCGGTTTACAGCCCTGGTATCCGACGTCACACATACTCTCCTACACCAAGACTTTGGTATACTGGCCGGACGATGGAGCTGCAAGCAGCAACTCCCTACTGTTATAAATACAGGCCTCCAAAACAGGTGGTACAGGTGCAGGTGCAAGGATACCTACTTCCAAAAGATTGTAATGTCTTTGTTGAACTTCAGAAATTTGTTTAAATTCCCACTCAAAACGCTTCATCATATTAACATCAGTTTCTCCAAATGAAACTTCTTCAAAAGGGGAGTCAATGGAGAGGTAATCTTCACCATCTGAAGCCAATTGTTCTTGTGAATGGATCTGGAATGAATAGGCTAAAGAGGGCTCATCTGAGTCTAAGCCATCCACTTAAACCTTAAAAAAGTGTAGAAGTCTTTTGGGGAGTGGAAGGAGAAACTGAAGTAGTAGTAGCACAGCCTGCAAAGGATGTTATCCTAAGTACCACTATGGCCTTAAACAGGTTCTGTGAGAAATCCATCCACTCCTTTTCTTTGGAATTCTAAGGGGAAGGAACAGTTTTTTTTGTTTCTTTTACTTAGATGCCGTGTCTGTTTTGACTAAATACGGAGGCTCTGATCCATACGAACCTCAATGAGCAACCAGGGAATTTCCTCGCTAACAAGGATGTGCAGTACGCCTTTGGGTCCTTAGGACATTATTAAGCAGGATTCTACCTTCTCACCATTATCAATAGCTTCAGTCATTTTGATTGTACAAACCTCAGGCACCATACCAGCCTCCAGCAGGGTCACGGTAGCAGGAGTCTGATTAGATGTCGGGTGTACTACGGATTCCGAGACCTCTTCCAGTATGTCTGGGTTGGACTGGACAGTCAGGATATCAGGCCTAGGCCTCAAACCTTTTTTCTTTTGAATGGGGACATCAGGAGTAGATGGGTCTGCCATCTTCACTTGGGCGAGTTACTTAAGGTCGTGAAGTTCCAAGTAAGAACTGAGAGAATAAAGTCTTGTTCTTAACGTCACTGGGAAAAAGGACTGACAGGTCATACAATGTTTGTGTTCAAGGTAAAAAATATTCACACACTCTAAAGCAACAACACTGTCTGATGAATGTATGTAACATATACGTGCATACTAACATATATACAGATGCACGTTTTACTACAGGCTGCATGTTGTAGAGACAAATGCTAAGTCTTACGTAAGAACTGCAAGCAGAATATCTAAATACCATTACTTGTGCAATATTGTTTGTCTCAAAATGATTCTTTTTTGGTTTGTAATTTAGAGCTGATTCAAGCTGGGACTGCAGTGGGTATTTCCACTAGATCACTAGTTCACCCACCCAGACAACGGTAATAATAGGTAATAATAGGTAAATAAATTTACTTCATAGCCATGGTATATTAATGTAGCTGGTATCTGTAGCTGTGCATACATGAACACAGTTAAAATGTAATGGAATTAGTCCTTTTATGATCAAAGCTTTACTCTGGTTAACAAATTCAAAATAAAGAAATATATGAATGGTAAAAATGGAGTTTAGTGCCTCCCAATGCAATTATATTTCACTTACTTCAAACAAAAATACAACACAGACATAAGTGCCTCTTTGCTGGGATGATCCTGTATACAAGTAACTCAAAGTATACAAATGAAGAGCGAGAGGAAAAAATCCCTGGACTACAGGATGGAGTCATTAGTCACCGAAGGTCTTAATGTTCTGTGCTAAACTGTCAGACAAGAAAAGGTGATATGCAGGCAAAATATTAATCACGGAGTCCAGTTTTACAGCAAGATTTTATTATTACAATTAAACTACAGTGCATTCTTAGTATGCTCACATTACTGTACGGCTATTGTTAACTGTATTGCTGCAAAGTGCCGCAGGTATTCTCACAATATTACACGTGGTACCAGGCACATGCACATTGTATGTGTATCACATCTGGGTGCTAGTTTTCTTTCTTCCTTCCTTTTCAGATTTACACATGCACAATGACAATGCACAGCATGATAGATCTGTTTTGCTTTTGGCTATATATAGATATTTTTTGTATGATGAGTTCATGCTGTGATGAACTAATATTTTATATTATTTGTGTTTTGAGAGTATTTGATTTTTGTTTTATTTACTATTGTGTAAAATTATTTTAATTTTAACTAACTGGTGTTTATATATTCATGAGCAGTGATTTTTCATTGACAGAATTGATTGGATTAGAACCAATGACTAACCAGCAATATGTATTTAAACTTGAAATTTTTAATGGTATTTTGTTCTGAAGAAGTCATACTAGTTGATGAAAGCGCTTAACAACTTTGGTTTATTATTTTTAACATTAAAATAGTACTGTGGACTTGCAACGTTGTGCTCCCTTATTTTACTTACTCAATATTACACGTGGTACCAGGCACATGCACACTGTATGTGTATCACATCTGGATGCTAGTTTTCTTTCTTCCTTCCTTTTCAGACTTACACATGCACAATGACAATGCACAGCATGCTAGATCTGTTTTGCTTTTGGCTGCCCACCATCTCTGTTGTGCCATGGGTGATGCAATACTGGGAAATTCACAATAATGCTGGTATAGTAAAAGCATGCCAATTCCTTGCCTGGCGATGTTGTGATATATGTGTGAGCAACACCCCCCCCTAATATCTGACTCTGATACAAACTGACATCTGGGTGTGTGTGCTAGTGACCACTGGGGTTCAGACAGTGCAGCTTTATCACTGGAGACAAGGCCATTCTCAGTGTCCTCTCCGATTGCAGACCACTGTTACTTCACTTCCTCCAGCATAAGCTAATCCTTGTAACGCCTAATGTTACACACACCAATCATTTCTCTGTACACTGTTCATTTTTTTCTCTTTGCTGAATGTTACCCACATTTTGTTTCTGCTCACTACTCTGTATATCTGTGACATCTGTCTTGACTGTTTATGCATCCAACATCTCTTCTATCTATATAATTGTCAAAGTGCACAATATACAAGTTAATCAATTTTAAAGGAATGCAAGTGACAAAACAAATGCTAAACAGATAAAGCAATATGTTCAATAACATTTCCGGAACAAAGCAGGTCTAAAGTATTTTAAATGCATAAACTAAAACAAAACAGAGGATTCATTCTGGATGAATAACCAGCAGGCCGTCACAGGGCCATGATCTGGGTCTGTTGCTCTTTGATGCTTTCAATCTGGATGCAGCCAACTAACTTGAAACGAATATGCGTGGTGCATCTTCTTTCAGACAATACCATAGTGTACGCAGCATAAAAAAATAAAAGGTACAGACTGAAAGCACAATGTTGTTGTATCTTTCGGCTCTTCCCGGTTAAGGGTCGCCACAGCGGAACTCACAATAACTTCAGGAAATTAGAGTTTGAGGTTACACCTAGCATCACCAGTAGCAGAAATACAGATCCTGCCACAAAGTGGACAGTAAAAATACACATCTACAAGCAACCCCTTGACTAACAATTTCAAGGTTAGCTTCTTCCACTATGCTGGCATAATGAGCATATGATTTATATCTCCAGTGACAGAAAACCTTTAAACATTTATGAAATATATAATTCCATGTCTTCACCTTTAAAAAAGCACTCTCATAGAGAAATGTATATTTTTTATTGCTACATCTTTTCTAGTCTATATATGGTTAAATACAGAGTGAATCTTAAAGGAATGTTACCAGAGGAATGTTTCACTCCTTTTTGCCTTCTCAACAGTTCCATCCCTGGTGCAAACATTCCTTCTTGACAGTTACCTTGATTTAGGGAGAAGGGCTGCACTGCAGAGGATCAGACTTTCAAGCAGTTTTTCAAGCGATAGATTCTACACAACAATGTTCAGCCACAAGGCCACAAGTACAGATTTAATTCATTATTTAAGCTGATTTACAATTATACACAGAAACTAAAAATATACCTCCTACATTGACTGCTACTCAAGCTAAAATATTTCAGAATATTCTACTAACATTTATACCTAAATTCAATGTCATACTGTGAGAGGGATACCAGTTTAAAGTTCACAGCAACCCTGGTCATGACAGCAACCAACAATGGTTCTTTGACAACCACATACAACAAAACCACACACAATTGAGTTCTGGAACAGTAAATAGCAACAATAATATTCTTCCACCTACATGGATTATTTGTCCACATGCCCCAATCCGTATGTGTGGTCAGCAATACTATGCCAGCTCTGTACCAACACACACACACACACACACACACACACACACACACACACACACACACACACACACACACACACACACACAGCTGTCTGGCTGTCCCAACATTTTTTTCAGAACCTGTAATGTGCTAATGACTTAGAAGATGGACAGTGCAGCTACACACTAGTGGAACAAAATAATGGCTCCAAAGAATGATGGAGGGATAGTTAACATAATGACCTTGGAGTCAGCAAGAGAAAGGGGCAATCTGATTTATTCATTTACAGGAAATCCCACCTTTTCCCCCTTTAAATGACTTATGATTCCATTGTAGGCTGAAAGCAAGACCTAAAATCTTGTTTGAGAATCCCCTGGTACATGAATGGTCTACAGACAACATAAATGAAAGAGCTAAACAACCTCAAAGAGGCAACATGTTTCATTGCTTCTACATATGGGTATATCATCTGTTTACACAGACTACACACCATGGGCATTCTTACTCAGGAGAAAATGGAACAAGGAATTATACCACATTTGAGGGTGGCCACACCAATACAGACTGAAAAAATATGAAGACATCAATATACCTACTAGAACACATTTCAGACAAAGACTAGTTACTCACCTCCCCAATCCCACATGACACTGCTTTAATGCAAATTATTACAAGGAAACACATGGCTTCTTGCACTTGATTAATACATTTACAGGCTTTGGTGTACATATTTTCACTGTTTTGTTCCACACAAAGCAGCTAACCTGGTTTGGCAGTGGCATGCAATCATTACTATTGGGATTTAACACCAAGACTAAGATTTCTGAGTGCCTTACACCTGGCAGAAGTTCTTTCTTGCTCAATGTCTGCACAGGGCTAAAAGTGTCATGGAAATTCTGACTTTGAAAACTTTACCATCTCAACTTAGACCTATAGGCATTTCGACCTCTGATATATTAAGAATATGTTAAATACTCTATATGCAGTAGGTACAAGCATGCAGTTTATATGTCAAACGAGTGCTGACATAAATGCTGATGGAGTATGTAAAAAAAACTGAGGTTAAAGAGCATCCACAAACACTGAGCAGTCCCAACCCAGTGTCACTCAAAACCCTCAAAAATCTGAAATATACTGGCGAGTATCCAGACATAATCCCATTGGTTTCCTACAATAACCTGTGCTCATTCCCTATAGGTGTAATAGTGTTATGCACCTTCAGACTAGTACCTCCCAGCCTGTCAGCAATTCATAACCCTCCCCAGACTGACAGCCAGAGGATCACCAGGGTTCACCCCTATACATCTCAAAGACAAGAGGAGTACCCTGCCTTTCCTCCTCTTCCCTCTTCTATCAATGCATGCTCCCCTCCCTGGCTATCTCCATTACCCCTTTACCAGTCCAACTGGTGACAAGAACAGCCACTTACCAGCTCTCCATGCCATCTTAACAGTGGTCACGATATTTTGCCACCCTTCTGTTTCTAGCTACCATATGACTGTTCTACTTACCATTCTCATCTTTCTGCGGTGATAGGTGACTCAATCCTAACTATTGCCAGATTTGCAACTGGTATGCCCTATAGAACTCACCACTGCACTAACCTAAAAAACCTAGGCTGGATAGAACTACCTAACCTTCTCCACATGAACCAACTCATAGAAGCTTTTAAAATTCTCAAACAACCTGATAACACTCCTGCACTGAAAAATTTAATTCTTCCTTATTCCAATCTAAGCTGTCTTCGCTCATCAAATAGGCAACTTGTCCAGACAATCAAATAGTACAGTTTTGTACCTACCATAAATGTAGATGTTCGAGGATTCCATTGCTGCAGTCCTTACTATTGGGTATAGTCCGCGTCCAGTCGGCCCGAATACCAGAGTATAAGGCTGACGTCGGTCAGGGCGCATTAGACTGACGTCAGTACGTCAGGGTACTAATGCGCATGACCGACGTCATATCCTCAGTCTTTTCTTGCCCCAGATGTCAGAAGACCCTAAAAAGACAAGTCCCAAAATACCTGCACCAAAAACATGTACAATATATACAACAATATATACAAAAATATAAGCATGTAAACTCACCTACACAACCACCCCTAAACACAGAGGGAAGGAGGGAGGGTAAATTGGACTGCAGCAATGGAATCCTCGAACATCTACATTTATGGTAGGTACAAAACTGTACTATGTTCTTCGTTTTCCATTGCTGCAGTCCTTACTATTGGGTAGAATCCCAAAGCAGAGGTAAGGGAGGCTGGCAAATCATAAAGAAGTAGGAGCTGACAACATGCCTTGCAAAACAGCTGTGGCAAAACCAGCCCTAGACTTAGAGTAGATAGGAAGGTGATAATGCTTAGAGAAAGTATGCACTGAACTCCAAGTAGCTGCTTCCAAAATATCCTTAGTTGCCACCCCCCTTAGAAATGCTGTTGAAGTGGCAGTAGCCCTAGTGGAATGAGGCCTAATCCCAGCTGGAATCTCCTTGCCATGACGGGAATAACAAAATGCAATGCAAAAGCCAATCCACCTAGAAATAGTTTGTTTTGACACAGGCTTGCCCTGTGAACTCAAAGCAAAAGAAACAAACAACTGCTGAGACTGCCTAAAATCCTTAGTCCTGCTTAAATAATAACGCAATTGCCTGTGTACATCTAAAGTGTGCAAAATCTTTTCCCCTTTATTTTGAGGGTCTGCATAAAACGTAGGCAAATGAATAGTTTGGTTTAAAGCCACACTAGAAACCACCTTAGGCATAAAGGAAGGATTAGTACGTAATGATACCCTATCCTTATGGAAAATCAAAAGGGCTCTACTGCCATAAGGGCCTGCAACTCAGACACCCTTCTTGCAGAAGTAATAGCCAACAGAAAAGCAGTCTTCCATGACAAGTATTTCAATTCAGCAGTAGCTGCAGGCTCAAAAGGTTGTAGAGTAAGTTTTTCCAACACAAAATTGAGATCCCAAGCAGGAGTAGGAGCTCTACGTGGGGTCTTATATTCTTTGCCCTCTAAGAAACTGCTTGAACAAAGGATGCGAAAACAAAGGTGGGTCACAATCATAGTGAGCTGAAATTGCTGCAGCATGAATCTTAATGGAAGAGAAGGACAAACCTTTGTCCAATAACTCAGTAAGATATTGAAGAGCCACACTCAAATTAGGCTCAGAAATCTCCAAATTATTTGCTGTACTCCAAAATAAAAATCTCTTCCATTTTTCTCGTACACTCTCCTTGTACTAGGTCTTCTAGCTTCCATAATCACATTTAAAACTTGTTGAGGAAGTTGAGACCTGCTGTGTTTCAACACAGAATATGCCAGGCTGTTAGATGAAGAGAGTGAAGCTTGACATTGAGCAGATGACCGTCCTTCTGAGATAACAGATGAGGAATCAGAGGTAAAGGCCATGGAGGCTTCTTTACCAGACTCCGTAGTAGTGGGTACCAGTGTTGCCGAGGCCAATCTGGAGCTATCAAAATCATCCTTGGCCTGTCTTGTCTGACCTTTAATAGTACCTTTGGAAGAAGAGGCAGAGGTGGAAAGGCATACACATGAAGGTTTTTCCAACTGAAAGACAGAGCATCCACTTTCCAAGCTGTGTGATGAAACCCCTTCGTGCAATACTTTGGCAGCTGGTGGTTTAGTGGAGAAGCGAACAGATCTATGTCTGGAGTTCCCCATGACACTGTCAATTTCTGAAATACATGAAGATCCAGTTTCCACTCGTGGGGATCCATGATTTGTCTGCTTAACACATCTGCTAAGGAGTTCTGTGCTCCTGGCAGAAACCTTGCCTGAAGAGTTAGTTGCAAGCTTAGCGCAGTCTCCCATAAAATCATTGCTTGCCTGCATAGAGGATAAGAATGTGTTCCCCCTTGCTTGTTGATGTACCACATGACAGTTGTGTTGTCTGTTAGAATCAACACCTGCCCTGGAAGAAGTAACTCCTTGAAAGCCATTAATGCAAACTGGACTGCTAACATCTCCTTCATGTTGATATGTAGATGCTGTAGTCTGGCAGGCCACTTGTCTTGTATCCACTTTCCATTTAGATGAGCTCCCCAAGCAATGTCCGAGGCATCTGTCGTTAAGATCTGACTTGCCTCTGGCCGGGTCACAGAGAGTCCCTTGTTTAGGTGACATTCCTGAGCCCACCACAAGAATTCTTTTTGAAGGCAAGGTATTATTTGAATGACAGTGTCCAAATCCTGGCAGTGCTGTGTCCATACATTTTGAGATACCATTGTAGCTTCCTCATATGCAGTTTGGCATTGGGAAGCACCAGAATACAAGATGCCATGAACCCTAATGCTTGAAGGACTGTCCTTGCAGTCAGCATGGACTGATGAGATAGTTGATGGAAGTAAAGTGACAGACTCTTTTGTTTGTCCGGGGTTAAAAAGGCCATCTGGGCTGCTGTATTCAGTCTCACACCCAGAAAGCACATGTCTTGAGAGGGTACTAGACTGGACTTTATTTCGTTCACAGAATACCCTAGGCATCTTAGCACTGCTATAACATATTCCAGATGCTGTAGAAGGTCTTCCTTTTCCTGAGCCAGAATCAGGCAGTCGTCCAAGTAAGGATAGATTTGAATTCCTTGAAGCCTGAAGTAAGCTATCACTGGAGCCAGAACCTTTGTGAATACTCTGGGCGCAGTAGATAAGCCAAAGGGCAATGCAGAGAACTGATAATGAGAATTTCCAGCTCGAAACCGCAGATACTTCCTGCAACTTAGCCTTATAGGCACATGAAGGTAAGCTTCCTTGAGATCTAAAGTTACCATCCAGTGATCTTTGCCCAGCAGAGGTAAAAGCTGTTGTAACGTCAACATCTTGAACTTGGGAATGTCCAAAAACGTGTTGAGGAGAGATAAATCCAAAATTGGTCTCCACGTGTTCCCCTTCTTTGGTACCAGGAACAGGCGAGAATAAAATCCTAGGCCCCTTTCTGATACAGGGACTGGCTGAATGGCCCCTATCTGGAGTAACTGAGAAACTTGCTTGTGAGCCTCTTTTCTTTGTGGAGGAGGAACGTCTGGCATGCCTTTGAAAGGGGGCATTGTATGGAAATAAAATCTGTCATTTTAAGCATATGTTTCTTAGGTACAGAACCCGAAATGCTAGGAGAAGCCCCCACTGAAGCTGAACTAGGCCTACCTCTCAAAGAAGTTTTGGCAACAGAAGGAGAGGCTCTAACTACCTTGGGAAGAGAGGGAAGAACAGTCACCTGAGAAGCCCCCTCAGCCTGGCCTACCTCCTGAGAAGGTACATCCTGTAATAGTAAAGTTTCTGCCTGGGACTCCATGGAAACTCCTGGCAAAACCTCTGGCTCCACTGAGCCTTCTAAAGAACCGACGTCCGGGACTGCCGGTTCATCAACCCTAGGCTTCGCTGTTTTGTCCTTGCGCTTCTTGGGCGAAGCGGGCGTCGGAGCATCCGGCGGCATTTTATAATTGCAACGCTTCCCAAACACTAACCTGGCACAGTCTAACCTCCTCTTAATAGTGCGTTTGTTAAACCTAGCACAAGAGCGGCAACCAACAACGTCGTGCTCAGGCCCTAAACAAGGTATACACAAGGTATGGTAATCCCTATGAGGTATCTGTTTCCCACAAGAAATACAGTTATTCACTTTTTCTGACATCCGGTAAAATACTGAGGCAAGAAAAACCAAAATGTTCTAACGGGTACTTAGCCAACTCTGTTTCGGTCTGAAACTCCGGTTTCGGAAATATTTCAGAACGCCAACCTGCACTCGCAAAACTGCTTCTGCATCGGACCATGCGGCAAAAAAGACTGAGGATATGACGTCGGTCATGCGCATTAGTACCCTGACGTACTGACGTCAGTCTAATGCGCCCTGACCGACGTCAGCCTTATACTCTGGTATTCGGGCCGACTGGACGCGGACTATACCCAATAGTAAGGACTGCAGCAATGGAAAACGAAGAACATCCTATAACTCAGGGGGTGACTCTCTGTTTGCCAATGTCATTGGAAAAATATGGAACTCCCTCCCCTGTAACCTTACTCTTACTACCTCCCTGGACCAATTCAAAAAGAAACTAAAACTCCATTTTAAGTCACATTGGCTTTTCCAATGCTCTAACCCAGATTAGCTCTCCTCACTTAACCTAGATCTCTTTCTCCCCATACTTATCCTAGCTTAACAACTTAACTTTTATCTT
The DNA here is from genome assembly GCF_019279795.1 of Protopterus annectens. NCBI lineage: Eukaryota > Metazoa > Chordata > Ceratodontiformes > Protopteridae > Protopterus > Protopterus annectens. Next base: position 1,497,813,721 of record NC_056732.1, on the reverse strand, counting down.
CAAAAGACCAAACACAATTTTTCCTTGTCCCCATACTTATCCTAGCTTAACAACTTAACTTTTATCTTCAAAAGACCGAACACAATTTTTCCTTGTCCAATCTCTGACCATATCTGTAACCCTTAAACCTCTGTTAAAAAGACAACCTAGGGTAGGAACCTATAACCTTAAACCAGAACATTGTATAGTATTCAAGCTCAAAGGCTGCTATTGTCCTTTAACCTAACATGCTTTATAAAATTTGTATAGGAACTGTTGTATTTTTTGGATTGCTATTGCTAGACTGTTTTTGTTACGATATATACTGTATATCTTTCTCCTTAACTGCACTACTAAATGTAATAATATGTAATATTGAACATGTATGTAACCTTCTGACATTGTGGAGCTTTTCTCCCCGGGCCTCTGCTGAAAATGGACATGTATCCAGTCGGACGATCCCGGTCAACAAATGTAAAATAAAAATAAAATAAAACTACTGTATAAATATTTCACTTCCACCACACTGCTCACCCCAAAAGAAAAAGTCAGTGATTGGTTCTCTCTGCAACCACAGTGTAACACACAACATATCAGGTACTTGTATACTGCCAATGCAGTATACAAGCACCTGTACAACCGCATGGACTCCGCTATACCAATCAGAACTAAAACCTGCTCTTCAATGAAACACAAACCTATTTTGGTGGACATCCTCTATCAACAGGCTTTACAACAAAAAAAAGAAACTGTTGTCCAAGGGCAAAAAGGAACAAATGCCAAATTGGAAAACCTCCCTCAACAAGCAAATATGATCACTAGTGAAAACCTCCAAAGCCAATTATGAATCAAAACCAGCCTCAAACAAAGGGAAACCACAAAGCCTTCTTCAGTTACATCAGGAACCTCCATGGCAAAGCTCAGATTTCTAAAGAATTACTACTTAACAGTATCACCTACACTGATCCTGTTGACTTAGCCAACCTGTTAGCAGATAGGTTCAGCGCAAACTTCATCCCCCTGTCCCCCCACCACCAAAGGCCCTTTCAACATCCCCGATACTTGTCCCACACCTCACATCTCCAATGATCAAGTGTTAAAGGCCCTATTCAAGGCAAAGAACTCAGCTTCTATGGGACCTGATACTATCCCAGGCTGTATTCTGCACCATCTCCAGCAAGAACCTGCTTCGCTATTGAGAACCCTATTCAACCACAGCCTAAGTAGAGGTTTCATCCCAGCAGAGTGGAGAACTACCACTGTCAGCCCCTTGCACAAAGGTGGTGCCACTAGTGACCCTGAAAACTATCACCCCATTAGCTTGACAAGTCTGATCTGTAAAGCCATGGAGCATATTATTATGGCTCTCATAAACAAGGACACAGGCACCCTCCAAGCACATGAACCCAACCAGTTCAGATTCATCAAGGACAGATTTTGCCTGTTGAACTTGGCTGACTTCTTTGAGACTGTCACCAAGGGCCTGGATGAAGGAAAGTCAGTACATACAGTTTACCTTGACTTGGCCAAGGCCTTTGACACAATCCCCCACTCAGGCATCATCAAAAAACTAACACAACTTGGCATAAATCCCCATCTCATCAGCTGAGTGGCCAACTGTCTCACCAACAGGACCCTCAAGGTCAAAGTCAAAAAGGTGCCTCCATTGCTGATCACATACCTATCACTAGTGGAGTTCCCCAGTGATCTGTCCTGAGACCCCTATTGTTTGGCGTCTACTTCTTGTAGGTCCAGGCAAAGACAAAAGGCCTATGGCTGACCAAGTTTGTGGAAGACTGTAAGTTGGGTGCGGTCAATCACAGCAACTAATGACTGGTGCCAAAGTCATGGCCTCAAGCTAAATGCAAAAAAATGTATCATCATACCATTCTGCAAAAACACGGTCCCCACTGATTACCACATTAACGGCAACCCCGTAAACACACAAGATGTGGTGAGAGACCTGGATACCCAGGTTGATGACAATCTCACATTCGACCATCATGTTGAGGCAGTGGTTAGAAAAGCCTTTTACTTGGTTCACCTCATAACTAAAGGGATTGCATCTAGAAAAAAGTAGGTTATTACCTCTCTATACTCCTCCCTCATTAGACCAATAATTGAGTATAACGCCCCATTTGGTATGTACCTCTCCAAACATCTGCTCCAACTGGAAATGCCAGAGAGATACCTCACAAAGAGAATTCTTGACCTCCAACACTTGTCCTATGTGGACAGGCTGAAATCAATATCACTCTACTCGGTATCGTACAGGTTGCTCAGAAGTGATCTGTGTCTCACCTACAAGGCAATCTTGGAGCCTACCCTACTAGAGATGCTCCATATCCATAAGTTGAACTCCTCACACATTACCCACTCGAAAGGCCTGAATCTAATATGCTACATCAATAAAACCTGCTGGAGAGACTGGTTTGTCTTCCACAGGCTGCCCCATTTCTGGAATAGACTTCCCACACACATCAAACAGAATACTTTGCTGACCCTTTTCAAGAGCAACCTTGATGAGTGGGATGAGAAACCACAAATTTCTCCCAGTAGTTCCACGTGTCCCTCACTGACAGGGATGACAGGTGCTGACTTAGGTTTCTTTTTGGGGATAAGCTCTTGGCTAGGCTTGTAAAGGCCCCAGGGCCATTAGCTTAGTAACCTCCTATGATCCATAAAGATATCTTCTACCAAGCCCCTGTCCACCAGGGCACATAAAGCAGAATAGCTAGAGGAGGTACACCATGCAAAACACTCACAATGCACTTCCTAATGCTAATGCAAGGAGTAATGATTCGATCAAAGAATGCTAGAATGCTGTCTTCTTAGCATTTGGTTAGATACATTGGCTTATATCCTGCAGCACACAGGCACTGCACTGCCTATTGCTAGTTCCATGTACTCACATCATGCAACTCATTAAAACATCCTCTATGAGGCAGTTAGCAGTGCACAGCCAGAACTACTATGCTGATTCTGGTAGTAATGAGTCCACTCCAAGTCTATTCCGGAGAAACACCATAGAACGTCTCAGAGGTGTGAACCAGGTGGTAAATGTGATGTTACACCCTTGCTGGCAATGGCTAGTTAATGACAAAGTGTAACATTCATTTACAGGAGGGATGCATTTTGCTGAAATGCAGATGTCACTTGGGCATTATTACTAGTGTTTAAACTGAATAGTAAGATGAAATTAATGACAGAATACCAAGGTTTGGAAGAATATACAGCAGAAACCAAGGTGAAAGATAATTTTGTAGAGAGGATATGATACCACTTATGAGCTAGGCAAAATGAGTGGATCTCAGTGAAGTTACAAGAGTTGTGACATAGCCAGACGTGCAGTGGCTAGGCTGACTGTTGAGCACTGACTAGACTGACTGCCATGCAGTGGTTATGCTGACAGTCGAGCAGTGGTTAGGCTGACATATATGCAGTGGTAAATTGGCAGTTATACAGTGTTTAAGCTGACAGTCATCCAGTGGTTAGGGTAATGGTTGTGCAGTAGTTAGGCTGATAGTTGTGCAGTGGATAGGCTCACGGTCATGCAGTGGATAGGCTGACAGTCGTGCAGTGGTTAAGCTGACATCTATGCAGTGGTGAATTGGAAGTTATATACAGTGCTTAAGCTGACAGTCATCCAGTGGTTAGGGTAACAGTTGTGGAGTAGTTAGGTAGACAGTCATGCAGTGGTTAAGCCAACAGCCATACATTCATTAGTCTGCCATCCAGGATGTTGGAAACTTGAGTTTATAAACAGACTCAGGTCATATGATGGTTGTTGATGAGGGACACAAAGCAGCACCAAGTGACTGCCCTCTCATCCTAGGATGTGGGCTCCAGTGATAAAGTAGCAGAACAATTAGCATGGACCTAGGGCCACACTAGGTGGCTAGTAGTCTAGTTGACTGGATAGCTCAGCAGTCCAGAAGCAAGAAATGAAAGCATCATAGGATACATCCCAAATATGGAAAGGAATCAACAAGTAACAACTCATAGCTGCACTCAGTAGTGTGACTTAACATCACTTCCGTGAGCACTATTAAATGCTTTAGGTACACTCTCAAGTGTCTGAAAGGTATTTGAATGCAATGGTTATAATGGAAACCTGTGTTTAAACTAGATAAGCATCCATTCATTTTTCCTGACTAATGCACAAGCTCAAACAAGCCAGTTAATATCTTGGTGCCACATGGCTGCCTATAAAAGAGCGAGTAACAGATTCAATGGGAGAGCTTTGTTGTAAATATAAAAACAAAGGAAATGTGCTTTAAGTGAGACAAAGTAACAGTAATTAATAAAGCATAGATTATATTTAAATAGTCGGACCACAAATATTTCAATGTGTAATGCAGTGTTCTCAGAATACGAGATCCATTGTGCCCTACATCACAAGATGGGTTGTCAACTGGCTCAAGGACAGAACCCACATGGTGAGAGTTGCGGGAGCTAGGTACGACTCTAAACTTGTTACAAGTGGTGTTCCCCAGGGCTCAGTCCTAGGACCCCTCCTGTTCGGCATATACTTCTCAGAGGTACAGGCAAGCACAGGAGGACAATGGCTGACCAAGTTCGCAGACGACTGAAAACTAGGGGCTATAACTGACTCTCCGGCTGACTCAGACATCCTCCAAAAGAGTCTCACTGAGATGGATACCTGGTGTCAAAATCATGGCCTCAAACTAAATGCCAAAAAGTGCATAATCATCTCCTTTGGAAAAAAACAAAGTACCCACAAACTACCACATAGGTGGTAGTCCCCTAAATATGGAAAACGTAATAAGGGATCTGGGGACCCAAGTAGACAGTAATCTCTCCTTTGATAATCACATTGCCAAAGTAGTTAGAAAATCCTTCTATGTGGCCCACCTAATCACAAAAGGGTTCGCATCCAGATCAAAAGAGGTCACTGTGCCCCTCTACTCATAAGACCCATTATAGAGTACAATGCCCCATTTGGGATGTACCTTACAAGACACCTGCAACAGCTGGAAAGACCACAGAAGTACCTCACCAAGAGGATCACTGGCCTCAAACAGATGCCCTATGCAGCTCGACTGAAGAAGCTCCAGCTGTACTAGGTTGCACACCGCTTACTCAGAGGTGATCTCTGCCTGACATACAAGGCCATGTCCAACCCAGAATTGATGGACATGCTCCACCTGAAGAAAACCTTATCCCCTCGAGCCACACGCTCTAGGGATATAAACCTCACCACAACAATAAACAGGACGTGCTGGAGGGATAGATTCCTGTCCCACAGACTTCCCATGCTTTGGAACAAGATTCCAATCTACATTACGCAGAGCTCCTCGCTAACACTCTTCAAGAGAAACCTTGACGAATGGATGGGAAACAAAGTTTACCCCTGGGGATCATTTCAGTGGCTCTGCTGGACAGAGGCACAGGGAACTAATCTAAGGGGGTGGCGAAAGCCAACACATTCTGGCTAGGCTTATAAATGCCTTCGGGCAGATAGGTTCATATGTTCATAGGTAGGCACTAGGCTAAGTATAAAAAAGTAATACTTGCATAATGAAGTGTGTTCTCCTATTCCTATAATCATAGGAAAGTTCCACAAATTACATACTGTGATTAGCAAAATATATATTTTTTTGTTACTTGAAAAGTTGTCTCCCTCCAGACTTGCTGCATGAAAAAAAAATCCTTGGCTTTTACTTATGTATTCACCCATTATTTCAGGGTCACTAATTTACTTTTCTTAAAAACAAAACTCCATTTTATGACATGAAATCTAGGAATCATACTCTTAATTTTTAAGTGCAATTTCCATGATTCCATTGCAATTTTTAGTGTATTAACACCCATTCACAAAACAGCTACAGAACACTCAAAGTAAGCTAGTTGTGGCAATATTACAAGAAAATACATAGAAAAAAATACTATGTATGGTGAATGAGTACGCTGGACGAAATGTTGAATTCCATGAAAATCTCATTTTTTTCCAATACAGAGTCAGTCTAAAAATCAGGATTTCCCAGCACTTTTATGTGAAAATGAAAAAAAAAATAGTACTGCTGATTATGCTAGATGTGCTTCATAGTAGTATGAGATGTCTCTTAGAAATGGCAGCAGTGTGGTTTGATAATGACAATATTAAAACTCTTCTGATATAGTCAGGCAAATACCAGCTAACCATCAGTAATACCTAAAGCTTGTAAGGCCTTACTGAAACCAAGACTCATCACTTTATTCAATGACCATGAACAACAGCTTGCATACCATACTGCAGAACATATTAAGAAATCATGCTCCCTATCATACATACAGCTCCCACTGTTAACAAGAAAACAGTTGCGTTACAAGTATGAAAGCTAAAAATAATTTGTTAGAAACACTGACAAGTGACAAACGAGAAACACACAGAACTCATCACAAAGCCTTTTTACCGGGCTTTCACTTTACAATTTAAAAAAAGGCACACATGCACACACACAAAAAAATATGCAATTCATTTTTTTCTTGTTTTTTACTTTGCAGTAAGGAGGATATATAACATGGTGAATCCTTAAAATCATAAGATGGAATTCTTTGCCTTATCAAACACTATGAAATGTGCTATTTCGAAAGTGATCAAAATTTCTCAGTAGATTACAAAAGCATTTGTTAAAACATACTCAAAGCCTGTGTTAATGTGCAATATGCCAACAAGGCAGATGGCATTAACACCGTGGCAAAGTTCCATGGCTCCGCCCACTCCTGAAAAACACAGTCACTTGTGGCCTGCCAGCCTGGCTATAATAAGTGTGAAATTCTGCCCAAAGCACTTCATTGCCATCACTTAATATCCGTAGACATGAATATGTGACAGAGTTGGCGGCAAGACCAGGGGGAATACAGCTGACGCTAGGGTGGGCTTGTTTAAAATTGCAGCTACTGTATTTTAAATGAAAGACAGCCATGGGGATCAGTCATACAGAAGCAAAAATGCTAGACCAAATAAAGATTAATTTAGCTAAAGATGCTACACAAGATGTCTTCTGGATTTCATTGGCAGAATCTGTGAAAAACCTGGAATGAACTGCAAAATGATTTTGTTTTCTGTGTAATTCATTACTCAGCAACCCAGCTAAACCACTGCATCACTTTTTACTTTATTTATTTGAACTTTTGGCTAGTGTGCAAAGCATGCTAACCAGAGAACCAGATGTTGTTTTGTTTCCTGGAATAAACTGAGGAGGGATTTGGGGGCTGAAAGGACTTCTAAGGATAAATCAAACTTGCTTGGCCTCTTCTCCTGACACTACAGAACTTAAGGTTGCTTGCTCTAAACTGTTGCTATGACTTCTATTTTCTTTTAGGCAATGCTCAAGTGTATTTACCTTCTTGCAATACAGCTGCTGAACTATCATCCAATATATTTTCAAGTCGGAATGGTGAAATACTGTTGAACTTTTTTCTACTACCTGCAGTTACCATCCTATGTGTCACACATCACATACTATCCGAATGCACTCAGTATTTTACCTGCTTAAAGTGCAAAGAAGCGTGTAAAAGGTCAAACATGCTGTTACACATAATATGAGTGGGTACAGAGTACATTACATTAAATAACTTGTACTACTAGTTTATGGCATATGTGTTTCATGAAAAGTGGCAAGGCCGAGTACTGAAATGAGTTCCCTAATCCCACAGTACAAGATATTTCATTAAACAAATAAACTCCTCATGTATTCCACAGATTTGGTTGTCCTGCATTTTTTACATTACAGTACTGTTTCACTGGCCTGACCTAAAGGACTAAGTCCCTAATGACTACAGTGTTAGGTATTTTTTCAAGTGTTTATTAACAGAGTGCGTGTTGTTGTTTTTCCCTGGGATTCTGAAAGACAGAGCTGGTGTGATTACATCCAGTCTTCCTCTGCTTACTGTGTGTGTATGATGAACCCCCGATGCTCACTAACAATGAATACATGCAGGTAACAGTGCGAGAAGAATAGATCATAAAATATTCATCTCACTGCTGAGACAGGGACTGTGGTAAGAGTGGTAGTAGTACGGTGTAGCTAAGGTTAGTACAAGCACCAGTAGTGCTTGTTAGGTGTTCTTGTGCCTCAATGACGATCTAAGCAATCCCGCACAAACACGCGGCAGCCTTAAACAGCCAGGAAGCATGTGTGCTGCACTACTGAAACTGGGAAGATAGGAAAGGGGAGAAAAAGGGGACACGAGCAGGGGGTAAATCGTAAGGTAAACACTTAGGGAATGAGCAGGATGGAGGTGAGGAAAGGGAATTTTTTGGGGTCAGATGTAAATTTTATATATATATATGAGGAAGGTAAGTTGGGAACGCAGTAATGGAAGTAAGAGGAGAGTAAGAGGGCTAGCGTACGTAGCAGGGGCACACAAACAAACATGGAAGACAAGCCTGACACAATTAGGGATGGAAAAGGCAGTGTAGAAGGAGGCATCAGACACACAGATGAAAAACAGTGATGAGGAAGACATGACAACAAATGGGGGTGGACACAGGCACAAAAGGCAAGAAAAGACAGAGACTGGTAATAGCACTGGTTGTGCAGCTACACCCCCCGTCAGATGTGACCCAGTGGCAGCTTATTCCTGGGTCTCTCACCATGCCCTGGCTCTGATCTTAATGCCATCACACGCAGGGATGCAACTTTACAAGTCAACATTTTTCACTAGCTGGCCGCACCAACATTTCCCCAAGCTGCTGCAGCTCCTTCTTTAGCAGGACCGGTGCTGCATATAAATGGAAAATAAAAACAATTATATATATATATATATATATATATATATATATATATATATATATAAATGTATATACACATATACACACACACACACACACACACACATATATATATATATATATATATATATATATATATATATATATACACAAACACACACACACACACATGCGTATGTATATATATATATATATATATATATATATATATATATATATACACACATACACGTACACACAATACATATATATAAATATACATATATTTATATAAAAAAATATATATATATATATATATATATATATATATATATATATATATATATATACACACACACAGACACACACACACACACACACACAAACATGCACTCATGTATACAATGAAAAGGACGGTAAGAAAAAGGATGGGTAGAGAAAATTATGACGAAAAAAATGAAGGGAAAACAATCTGAATCTGAGTACTTTATATGCACTATAATACAGTGGCCATGAAACATCCAACCTTCTGTAACAGTGATGTGCCAATATTCAGCCCCAAGGGGACTTGAACCCACAATATGCAGAAGCTGCAACCTGAAAGACACTACATTTGAATGCAGAGCTACATTAGCAGTATAAGAAAGTCCTCCAGTGAAACACACACTAATGGTGTGTATCACGCGCTTAGAGAATGAAAGAGACAACATGCAGCTTACTCTGGTGTATATATCCCATTGTCATGGCCAATGTACTCAGAAAGGAAACGAAACACCCCTTGCACTTTGTTTTCAATAGCGGGAGAAATGAAGACGGGTTGGGAATAGAACCTGAATACTTCAGGTTATTCAATACGTAAGATGAAATCTGAAGCTGTTGTGTTGCTTACTCAATAATACTAAAGGCTGCATGCAGTTAAACATGCTTTAATGTCACCAGTCCAGCCACTATATCATAGTACATGTAAGAAAACTGAACCAATGACATACAGACTGCAGCTCTTAACTAATTTGCCACTGATGTGCCAATATACAACCCCTAGATCATTTGAACACATAGCCTTCAACACCAGCAACACACTTCATTTATATGCCAAGCTAGATCAGCAGTCTAATAAAACCAGCAGTGAAACACACACTTAAGTTGTGTGTCACGCACTTACAGAAAGAAAAGTCTATGGGGGGAGGCGAATGAATCCACTGGCAGCATTAACAGTAGAACTGCAGCTCTTTAACATGATGCACTATAGGCATAAATGCATGGAAGCCTGCAATTACTGACAGATACATAATCAGTCCTAGGGTGCTCCCATTCAAAGTAAATGTACAGCTTAAGTGATAACAGCAAGGTCTAACACTTGCCTCCTTTTATGCTGAACAGTCTGGGCCTCATTCCAAAAGACCTGCTCTCAGTGTAAGTGACCACATACCCAGAGAGGGTCTTTTGGAATCAGTGCAGACTTGCACTGACAGCATCTGTTTTGTGATCTGGCCCTCTATATATATTGACAGTTGCATTTTTTCCATATAAAAGGTACATATGCAAATGTCCTAAAGGGGTAAGGCAAAAAAACATTTCTTAATACACCTACTGAACCTGCAGTAAACTCTTAGTCTACGATCTCGAACATAATAATGTTATAGGATAGATCCCATTTACAGTGGGACTCTGCTGGCAAACCATACATATCTAAAAATGACATATCACTATTAACCCTCAGGAGAAAAGAAAACATACCTTCCTGATTACTGGTATGACAGCTGTCAGGAGAGCTAACATGTAAAGCTACATTACCTGTAACAGGTATACTCACCCTAGCACTCTCTATACGGTACAAAGGCTCCATCCTGTGCAGTTGTGCATTGTCTGCAATCTGTTCAGAAGTTGTAGAGAAAGAAATGGGAATCTGTTAGACACATGCATAGCAGACAGTGGTGATTTGCATGTGCAGAGGTAAGTCATGGCTTCTTTACAGTACAGATTGTGGTTGCACCCTCAGTTTGGCTTCCGAACAGCCCAGGAGTTCAAGATTTCTCCTTTCATACAAATGAAATGTTAGCAGCACTCTTGTGCCAGGTTGCAACAGGCCTCTGCTTTATATTAAGGCTATCTGTAATCTTCCTCTAGGAGCCTTGTAATACTGATAAAGAAAGTGAACGAAGGTTTTGGACTCCTCTGGGAACCACCTCTGGGCTATAAACACAAAAACATTTGCGGAGGCTCTCAATAATAATCTGTCTAAGCAACAGAGACTTCCAAAGCAGAACCGCAAGCAATCTCCATCCCCCAACACAAAAAATGACGCATAGCAGACAGACTCAGTGTGACACTCAACCACAGCCAATAAGGCAAAACAATGTACCCAACATGCTAGTCACAGGTGACTCTATAGTCAGGCACACTGATGTCCCACTCACCAGGCTAAACAAGGATAAGGTTGCTGTCAGCTGCCTGTCAGGTGCCAGGATCCACCACATAACCCACGCACTCAGGTCATTTCACAAGTACAAATATGACTCCAGCATTGTCCATGTTGGTGTGAATGACCTGAGACGTACCTCCCTGGACTACATGAAAAGAGACATGGAAGAGCTCTCCGATCTTGTAGCCCAGGCAGGTATGACCCTAGCCCTGAGTAGCATTCTGCCATTGCCCAGAATGATACCGCAGTACAAGGACAAAATGATTGACTTCAACAATTGGCTAAGCTTCTGGTGTCATTCTAAGGGGACCCAGTATCTGTCTGCTTGGGATGACATGGTCGACAGACCATGATGCTTTGCCACAGATGGCCTGCACCTGTCGCCCCTGGGACTCCGGATACTGGCTAAGGCTCTTGCTGCCCCTATAGTGCCTTTTTTAGGCAAGGTTCAAATGACAAATTCACCATCATAGCAAGAACAGGCAAGCAAAAACTGAGGGTAATGCTACTCAATGCTAGAAGTCTAAATCTCAAAATGCACTCACTCGAGGCACTCCTTAAAATGGAGAACATCGATATCTGTGCAGTGACTGAGACCTGGTTCAAGGCTCCAGAGAGCACCCCTGCACTACCAGGCTATAACTCATACCACACTTTTCGGCCATGTAACCTGGACCAAAACACCAAAGGCGGAGGTGTGTCCATATTCATTAAGGATATTCACACCTCCAGGCTAGTTGCTCAGCATAATGCATCCGAGGTTATCCAAGTGCAGCTAACTCGGGGCAAAACTGCAATCCAAATTGTAGCTTGCTACAGATCCCCCACCATGCCCCAAGATTCCCATTCCTCTTTTCTTGATGTACTGGAAAATATTAGGGTTCAACCAAACACCCTAATAATGGGCAACTTCAACTACCCCACCATTAACTGGGAAAACTACTCATGTACCAACTCCTTAGCTCAACGCTTTCTGGAATTCATAAACTCCAGTGCTCTGGATCAACTTATCCACACCCCCACCAGGGGAAACAATATCCTAGCCCTAGTCATCACCAACATAAGTGTTCCACACCTGAGGTCAACTCCTAGTTGATCCGATCTGACCATAAGCTAATCACCCTTGATATCCACATCCCGCCCCCACCCCCATTAAGGAAACCACAGTAAAAAATTTCTCCAAAGCCAACTTCATGCTTCTTAAGACAGAAGTGGTGAACTTCATGACACCCATGCAGATGGAAAATACAGTTACGACTGCTGAATCCTACACAAATGCACTCTATAAGCACTTACACGAGTGCATGGATCATGCTATCCCAAACAGAACCAAGACGCTATCCTCCAAAAAAAGGAAGCCAATCTGGTGGTCCCCTGCCATAAACAAACTGTACAGCAGAAGGAAGAAACTGTTGCAAAAGAGAGTAAAATCCCGTGAGTGGAGGAGCTCCCTGGTCAGCCTCAGTAAGAAGCTGCGATCCCTTATAAGATCCTCCAAAGCTAGCTACGAAAACAAAATCGCCACTAATTCTAAGGACAACCACAAAGTATTCTATAGCTATGTCAAGAATCTCGATGGCAACACCCAGATCTGCTCTGAGTTACAGCACAATGGCACAAAAATTACAGAACCTACCGATATTGCCAACATCCTCGCAGATAGGTTCAGTGCTAACTTTATCCCCCCTTCACCCCCTAAAGGGCCCATATCTATACAGGAAGAATGCAGAGTCCCTGTAATCACAACTACGCAGGTAAAAGCTGCACTCTCTAAACACAAAAACACAGCATCCATGGGACCAGACAACATCCCAGGCTGCATTTTACATGAACTTCAGAACTAACTGGCTCCCCACTTAAGCACCATGTTCAATAATAGCCTCACATCAGGCTTTGTGCCCACTGAATGGCACACAACATCAGTTATCCCACTCCACAAAGGCGGAGCCACCACTGATCCCGGGAACTATCGACCTATTAGCCTGACGAGCCTGGTCTGCAAGGCCATGGAACGTAGCATCATGGAACTCATTAACAAAGACATTGGTAACCTCCAAACTCTGGATCCCACCCATTTCGGGTTTGTGAAAGGCAGATCATGCCTCCTGAACCTGATCGACTTCTTTGAGGCAGTCACCAAAGCCGTAGATGAGGGTAAGGTGATTCACACAACCTATCTTGACCTTGCCAAGGCTTTCAACACCATCCCGCACTCTGGAATTATAGCTAAACTCACTAAACTAGGCATAAATCCCTATGTCACAAGATGGGTTGCCAACAGGCTCACTGACAGAACCCACACTGTAAAAGCTGCAGACTCCAAATCTGACCTCAAAGCAGTGACAAGTGGAGTACCACAGGGTTCCGTCCTGGGACCTCTCCTGTTTAGTATCTACTTCTCTGAAGTACAGGCTAACACAGAAGGCCTCTGGCTAACGAAGTTCGCAGATGACTGCAAACTACGAGCCATAGTCAAGTCCCCAAATGATGTGGATATCCTACAGAAGGGCCTCGCTGAAACAGATGCCTGGTGTCAGAGGCATAGCCTCAAGCTCAGTGCCAAAAAGTGCATTGTCATCCCCTTTGGTAAAAACTCTGTACGCATGAACTACCACATAGGCAGCAATCTACTTAACACCAAATGTGTGATAAGAGACCTTGGGGCCCAGGTGGACAGTAGTCTCTCCTTTGATAATCATATCACCATAGTAGTCAGGAAGTCCTTCTATGTGGCACACTTCATCATAAAAGGGTTCTCATCCAGGAAAAAGAGGTCATTGTTCCCCTCTACTCGACACTCATTAGACCCATTATAGAGTGCAATGCCCCTTTTGGAATGTACCTCACAAGACATCTGCAGCAGCTGGAAAGGCCACAGAAGTACATCACAAAGAGGATTACTGGCCTCAAACAAATGCCCTACACTGACCATCTCAAAAAACTCCAGCTTTACTCTGTAGCATACCGCCTACTCCGAGGTGATCTCTGCCTAATATATAAAGCTATGTCAAACCCAGAGCTGTTGGACATGCTACACCTAAAGAAATCCCAATCCCTCTGAGCTACACGCTCTAGAGACCGAAACCTTGTCACCACAATAAACAGGACATGCTGGAGGGATAGATTCCTGTCCCAGAGACTTCCCATACTCTGGAACAGGCTACCCATCTATGTCAAGCAAAGTTCTTCATTAGCACTCTTCAAGAAAAATCTTGATGAGTGGATGGGAAATAGGAAATACACCCCGGAGATCACTTCTGTGTCTCTGCTCGACAGTAGCACAGGAAAATAACTTTCTTGGGTGGCCCAGGGAACCTTGCTGGCTAGGCTTACATAGGCCCTTGGGCCGATAGCCTAGTACCTACCTATGAACCTATAAAGTCTTTGCCTGCATGTATATTTGCTACTGTAACAGCTTGCAGAGAAGTTGGATGAAACATTGCCCTTATGTCCATTTTCAAATGTGCCACCAGTCTTGTAAACAGGAGGGGTCAGCTCATTTGCATGACCAGTGGCAGAAAAGCTCAATATAACTAGCGTGTGATAGCAGTTGAACACAGCAGTTTGGTGCATAAAACATGGTAGTCCAACTTCTTGATATACGGTGCTTGTGAACTATACATTACAGCCACTCCACTGTCACTATGTGTGGTCTGGAATTACACATAGCCCCCTACAGCTATAAACTGAACTGCACATGTAAACTGCTGCCAGTAGATGCTCTGATGTGTCCACCATGCTGTTGAGAAAGTAGCACAAATTTTAGCTAATGTGCATGATGCAAACACTTAAGGGATTCAGAAATGTGTGTGTTGCCCTTATTCAAATAAACATCATGTCCACACAACCAAAAACGATAAGGGAAAGCTCTGCTCCTCATCATATTACAGAAGAAAGAATCGAGCAGCACCAACATGACTGCGCTCAAGAAATTGTTAACATATGACACCCAATTAACCTCTAAGTAGGTAACTCGAAAGTTCTACAGCTTAACAGACCTAACTACTGAGCTTTCATGCTTGTTCTCTAACTATGCTACATCTAAAGCTAAAACACAACTTTTAAGCGGATTTATCTAAGAAATGTAACATTTTCATGAACTTCAGGAATCTGTGGTGGTCAGTTCCACAGCAGAAGCAGCTCCGAGGTGTGTTTATACTTTTATGAATGAGACTGCCATATTGACTGCACTCATCTGCATATATCAGGATGCAAATTTTTACAATATTCCTCACTGCAATGTCATTATATGGCCATTAGGATATACCATGCTCAACCCTGCTGCTTAGCATTCCCAACTTGTGGTACGTGTGCCTGAATTGCAAACAACCTGAGTGTATCTACTTATAGTACAGATTCACTCCCCACAATGCAGCAAAGTTTTCTGAATCCATCTTTTTTTTTTTTTTTTTTTTTTTTTAGTTCATTTTTTAATTATTTTACAAGCATATTTAGGGTTATATTAGGATTTTTTAGTGGCATTTTGAATCTAAATTTCAGTAACTTTAGACAGAAGTAGATCTGTTTGCTTATAATACAATTTTCCAATGGTTTCATTTGCATTTTATTTTATTATTTTTTTTTATTTTAACATTCTTCATTCAAATATGAGCAAATGTTTATTTTTAAAGGGTTGATTTAAGGGAAAGTATTATTTCTGGGACAATTCAAGTATATACTTTTTGAATGTATGCAGTATGTGAAGTTAGATGAAGTTAAATGAATGAAAAATGAAGTGTGCCTTTGTCTTTCGGCTTCTCCCATTAGGGGTCGCCATAGCATATCACCAGTTCGCAGACTGATCGGCAGTGGAGTTTTTATGGTGTCGAGTTGCCAGCCCGGTGCCCGACCTTCAGAGAAGGCACAGACACACACGCACCTACTGCATTTCTTAACAGTCACTCGATCCCTGGGAGAAGGCGCTCCAGCCAAGAATTGAACTGAAGAACCTATTGCTGTGAGGCCACAACACTAACCGCTGCACCACCGCGGCCAATCTACTTTATTTTTGAAATCTAACTACAGATGTAGGTATGAGGTTCTTTCCGATGGGCTGGTGTGTTTTCTGGCTGTATGTTTCTGCATTTTGTAATACTGTAAGGGAATGTTCACATTACTGTTAGCAAGTAGCTGGCAGTTGGAACACAGGTTAAGGTAGCACGTTATAGTTCCTGTGGTACAATGTTTGATTCCCTCAGCTTTCATTTCCCTACTATGTAATTTTGAGCAAGTTACTTAACTGGGTCACCATGAAAAGGGACTCAGTGTCCAGTGGGCCTATCTGGTTAACTAATTGCTAGTATTATTATTATTACATCTGGTGTACATGGCAGAATTTTAGTAGCTTTGATGACATGCCAAGGATGCTGATAAACTGCCAGTGATGCACTGACCATGCATACAAACTGATGATATGATCCCACTAAACACCTTACCTAGCAGACATTATAAAACACATTGAGTCGACCTTTATACTCCCAGCACTTTTCTGCACTTTGCTGCTAGTCTGGGTTACAAAGCTCATCTCGCTGTGATCCTTAAGCAACTGAACAGGGCAGAGCTGTCTGACTTACAAAGACCATTCATAACCTCCTGTAGAAACCTGAAAAGTGCCCCAGTCTTAATCAAATCCTTCAGCACTAGTCCCCCAGCATAACTCTTCTTGCTGATGACCAACTGCTGTTACAAATAACTAAATACAACAATCCTGCAGGTGGCTCTCTATTTTTCTTGTATCTCCAAAAAACGGAAAACCATTCTACTGATTCTCAAACTTGTTGATAACATTCAATACTTTAAGATTCAGCTAAAATTGTACCTGCTCTTCTATCTCCAAAAACTGGAATACCATTCTGCTGACTCAGACTAGTTGATAACATTAAATCCTTTAAGAGTCAGCTAAAATTGTACCTGCTAGGTACCTGGTTATGCTTCTGTAAAGTTCGCAGACGACTGCAAGTTGGGAGCTATTATTAACTCCCCAAGTGATGTTGACATCCTACAGAATGGCCTCGATGTGACCAACAACTGGTGTCATCACCATGGCCTTAAGCTCAATGCCAAAAAATGTGCTGTCATCCCCTTTGGGAAAAACCTGGTTCCCATGAATTACTACATTGATGGTAGTCCACTGAACACAGACGATGTTATAAGAGATCTAGGAACACAGATTGACAGCAACCTCTCTTTTGATGACCACATTGCCACTGTGGTCAAAAAGTCCTTCTATGTGGCACATCTCATTACTACTTGTTTTGCATCCTGGAAGAAAGAGGTCATTGTCTCCCTCTCCCCTTCCCTCATTAGGCCAATCATCGAGTACAATGCCCCATTTGGCATGTACCTCACTAGACACCTGCAACAACTGGAGAGGTCGCAAAAGTATCTCACAAAGAGGATCCTAGGCCTTAAACACTTGTCCTATATGGACAGACACAAAAAACTCCAACTATTCTCTGTCTCATATCACCTACTTATAGGCGGTCTCTGCTTGACTTACAAAGCCATGTCTGACCCAGCTCTGTTAGAAATGCTACAGCTAAAGAAATCCCAATCCCTCCGCACCACACGCTCCAGAGACAGCAACCTCATTACCACAATTAACAGAATATGCTGGAGGGACAGGTTCATAACCCAGAGACTGCCCATGCTATGGAACAGACTTCCTAAACATGTCAAGCAGATCACCTCGCTGACCCTCTTCAAGAAAAATCTTGATGAGTGGATGGGAAACAGAAAATTCACCCAGGGGATAACACCAGTGGCTCTACTCGACAGGGGCACTGGGAACTAAGGTCGGGTGGCACTATGCCAGGGTAATCCTATGGCTAGGCTTGTAAAGGCCCCAGGGCCATTAGCCTAGTACACACCTATGAACCTAAGAATCTATGCCCTTCACCAAGTTAAACATATCCACATCCATCCATCCACAACCCCTTTTCCTATTTTGCACATGGATTCGGGGTGACACTTAAACAATGCTCACACCATGACATTCTTTCATACCCCTTATTTGTATCACACACACACACACACACACACACACACACACACACACACACACACACACACACACACACACACACACACACGCATGCACACACACACACGCACGCACACACGCACACGCACGCACGCACACATGCACACACACACGCACACACATGCACACACATGCACACACACACACACACACACACACACACACACACACACACACACACACACACACACACACACACACACACCTGTTGCCAAATTAGAGTATCCAATCCACATCCTGCATGTCTTTGTAATATGGGAGGAAACCAGAATATCTGGAGAAAACCCAAGCAAAACACAGGGAGGATAGGCAGACTCAGCACAGAAGACAACACAGCTGAGAATTAAACCATTGAACCTCTTGTTATATTAAATAAATGCTACATATCTCATGTCAGTGTTTTGAACCTCTTAATCTGACTAAGGCAATATATACAGTGCATATTGGTATTTCTTACTTTGAATAATTTGTTTTATTTCTACACCTTATTCACTGTATCCTTTGCTTTTTTGTTATTTGTATTTTTTTCTGATTTTATTGTATTCTGTATTGTGTATTAAGTATTTAATATGCTTTAGCACCTTGTATTACTGTGAAAAGTTTCTCTCCTAACCTCAGCTGAAGAGAAGCCTTACTCCTGAATGGTTACAAATGCCAATAAATAAGTGTGTGGAAAAACAAAAAGATCTACAGAGTGTACTTCACACATGTTATTACACCCCTTATCTGAGGTCTACCATTAGGATAAATACCTGTGTGTGTTTGCATGCAAGAAAATATGACTGATAACATATATATGTGGGTGCATGATATTTCAGCAAAATGTCATTCCTCTGAACCACAAATCATCAATCACAAGACATCAATCTTCTAAAGATCAAAAAGCAAAAACAAAAACAAAACCTCTTTTTTTTTGCAGGGGGCAAGACCCCCCCCCCCCAGCACCCCTGCTAAACATATACCGACTCCATGACTGCACAATACAGGAAAAGGACAAATTTCCCACTCCCCTCTATACTATAATCTCACTCAGGAAAATTCCATAGTAAGATGAAACGCCTCTTATAGGTTCATAGGTTGGTATAGGCTATCGGCACTAGGGCTTATACAAGCCTAGCCATAACAATTCCCTGGCTATTTCTTCCCACAGTATTTACTTCTCTGGACCCCTGTCTAGCAGGGCGACTGTCGTGATTCCCGGGGAGAATTTCCTATCTCCCATCCAATCATCAAAGTTCCTTTTGAAGAGGGCCAAAGAGGTGCTCTGCTTGACATATATGGGCAGTCTATTCCAGAGTCTGGGGAGCCTCTGGGTCAGGAACCTATCCCTCCAGCATGTTTTGTTCATTGTAATGACAAGGTTTAGATCCTTGGAGTGTGTGTCTCTGAGGGATTGGGATTTCTTTAAGTGTAGCATGTCCAACAGTTCTGGGTTTGACATGGCCTTGTATGTTAAGCAGAGATTGCCTCTGAGTAGACGATATGACAGAGTATAGGTGGAGATTTTTTTAGACGATCAGCATAGGGCATTTGCTTTAGGCCTGTGATTCCTTTAGTGAGGTATTTCTGCGGTCTTTCCAGTTGTTGCAGATGTCTTGAGAAGTACATACCAAATGGGGTGTTGTATTCTATAATAGGTCTAATGAGGGATGAGTACAGTGGGACAATGACTTCCTTTTTTCTGGATGAAAAGCCCTTAGTGATGAGGTGTGCCACATACAAGGATTTCCTGACTACTGTGGCGATGTGGTTATTGAAGGTGAGACCACTGTCCACCTGTGTCCCTAAGTCTCCTATCACACTTTCAGTGTTTAGTGTACTGCCACCTATGTGGTAACTCACAGGTACATGTTTTTTCCAAAAGGGATAACTATACATTTCTTGGCAATGAGTTTTGAGCCCATGGCTCTGACACCAAGCATCTGTTTCTGTAAGACCCTTTTGTAGAATATCCACATCATTTGGGGATTCAATAATGGCTCCCAGTTTGCAGTCATCTGCAAACTTTGTTAGACAGAGTCCCTTAGTGTTGGCCTGCACTTCAGAAAAGTAGATGGCAAACAAGAGCGGTCCCAGGACTGAACCCTGAGGTACTCCACTTGTCACTTGTCTGGAGATGGATTTGGAGTCGGCTACTTTTACAGTGTGGGTTCTGTCAGTACCAACCGATCGAGTGACATAGGGATTAATGCCTAGCTTAGTAAGTTTATCTATGATTCCAGAGTGGGGAATGGTGTTGATGGCCTTGGCGAGGTCCAGATACACTATGTGGACCACTTTACCCTTGTCCACGGCTCTGGAGACTGATTAGAAGAAGTCAATCAGGTTCAGGAGACAAGAACGGCCATTCAGGAACCCAAACTGCGTGGGGTCCAGTATTTGAAGGTTGCCAATGTTTTTGTTTATAAGTTCCATGATAATACGTTCCATTGTCTTGCAGATCAGGCTCGTCAGACTGATGAGGCAGTAGTTTCCGGGATCCAAGGTGGATCCCCCCTTGTAGAGTGGGATAACTGTAGCTCTGTGCCACTCAGTGGGCAGGAAGCCAGAGGTGAGGCTATGATTAAACATGACACTTAGTAGAGGTGCCAGTTCCATTTTGTAGTTCATGTAGCACACAGCCTGGGATGTTGTCTGGTCCCATGGATGCTGTATTCTTAGCTTTGCAGAGTGCATTTTTTACGTGTGTGGCTGTTATTACCGGAATTTGGCAATCTTTCAGTATTGAGATGGCCCCATTAGGGGGTGAGAGGGGGGTGAAGTTTGCACTGAATCGATCTGCCAGGATATTGGCAATATGCTTGAGATCTTCCATGTAAGGTCACTAAACCATATATATATATTACATACATGCATATACACACAAGCACACACGCACGCACACACACACACACACACACACGCACATATATATGTATATATATATATATATATATATATTTATATATATATATATATATATATATATATATATATATATATATATATATATCTTCTTCTTCTTTCGGCTTTTCCCGGTTAGGGGTCGCCACAGCGGATCACCTGTCTGCTCATGACTGGCGGTGTAGTTTTACAGTGTCCAGTTGCCAGCCCGGTGCCCAACCTTCCACAGAAGGCACACACACACACACGCGCTCACACCTAGGGCCAATTTAGAGTGTCCAATCCACCTACTGCATGTCTTTGGTATGTGGGAGGAAACCAGAGCACCCAGAGGAAACCCACGCGACCACAGGGAGGACATGCAGACTCTGTACAGAAGGCACCCCAGCCGAGGATCGAACTGGAGAACCTCTTGCTGTGAGGCAACAATGCTAACCACTGCACCACTATATATATATATATATTACACACACACACACATATATATACATATTTACATACATGCATACACACACATGTCTGTGTGTGTGCGTGTGCGTGTGTGTGTGTGTGTGTGTGTGTGTGTGTGTGTGTGTGTGTGTGTGTGTGAAGGCCAAGAAAACACTTACTCAAACCAGTTCCGATAAAAAAATCCATCCAAATCTATACTAAATACAAAAAATCAGGCCCACACTCATAAAGGTGCTGCAGCACAACACATACTGCCAGATTACTTCAGCTGTTGTTTTGCCATTTAGTGATTTACAGTCATACACATTCCTACAAGACTGCATGATTATGAATCATTCAACTGAAGCAATATTGCACTAAGCAAAAAAATGCCCCAACAATCTGAGTAATGAAGTATTGTAAGTCCTAGAAGGCCACACACAGCACACCATTCCAATCAGAAATGCACGTTTACATAGACATATACAGATAGGTACAGGCAGGTGCTGACAGTGCCAAACACACACACACACACACACACACACACACACACACACACACACACACACACACACACACACACACACTACTATTCCTGTACCTACCTCCGACTATTGGGCAGGGAAGGTTAATTAAAGCAGAGTGTGCTACAGACTGTGCTCTGCTCAGATTCAGGCTTATAGGTTGCTGGACATTTGGCTAGGAGCACATGACTCAGTTGTAGCTCAGTGGCACAGACACATGCAAATAGATTTTATGTAGAAATAAAACTTTGTTTTGCCATTTTAAACATGATCTTTAAAGTAGCATTTCAAGGAGCAATAAGCTTTAAGCACTACAAATGCAAGCACACTGAGAAGCAACGTTTAATCTTTAACAACTGTTCTGCATTTTCAATGAAAGCAAACATATTTTTTATAATTCACATTTTACATGCTGAAAGACATACTGGAAGCAACCATCAGTTTTATTTGTACCATTATGAATAAACAATTTCATTTGTCATCTTAGACATTGTATGTTTTATTGAAAGCCAGCTGCGAATTTCACTCAGCCCTTCATATTTCTCCTTTGAATGTAATTACATTTTCTTTGGCACAGTACCATTTTCTGCACTGGCCAATGTGGTTGCACTGGCGGTGGTGATGGTTAGAAGACAGATACAACAACCTCCAAGAGACTCTGTAATAGTACTACGGATTGCTTAAGCAGGGGCATGTGTGGATTGTTTAAGCAGGGGCATGTGTGTTTCACTGCAAACAAATTCAAGGTTGTCAGTCGACTTTTGCAGAAAGAACCTGTACAGGACAACTGGCTATATGGAGCTGAAGGGTGCAACCAGAGAAGCAGGAAGACAGAAAAAACACTAATGGTTGTCGACAACAAATATACCAGCTACTCTTGGTCACTGGTGAGCACAGCCAAGACGATCCCAAGATGCAACACTGGACAGAATGAATGTGATTCTTGCATTCTCTTTATGTACAGTCTAGAAAAAAGAATGAGGAAATACAGATAAAATAAATGCAGAAAAGATGAAGGGGAATAGGAAATGAAAGGAAGACAAAGTACAGTTGTGTACACTTTCCATAAATGTAGATGTTCGAGTGTATTCACTGTTGCAGTCATCACATTTGGGTTATCTGCCTGCAGGTAGCCCTCAGCCGGCCTGAATACCAGAATCTTCGGATTTCTGCATCGGATGCTGTCTCTTCTTCCATGACGTCAGGTTGTCAGGGGTATAAAACATGCAGCCAACGCCATTACATCAGTTTTTCTTGCTCCAGATGTCAGGTGCCCCCACAATAGGAAGCAATTATATGGTATGGTACACGCCCATCAAAAAGCAAATACACCAGAAAAAATAAATATACCAAACAAGAAGGAAAGGTAGAGCTAAGAGAAGTCAGGGGGCTGGAGGGAGGGTAACCAGGACTGCAACAGTGAATACACTCGAACATCTACATTTATGGTAAGTGTACACAACTGTACTATGTTCTTCCCAAAGCTAAGGAAGGGAGGAGGAAATTAAAGAGCATTAGGGCCAGCTATTAAGCCCTGTAAGACTGCACTGGCAAATTCGGCTCTGGATTTAGAAAAAAGATAGGCATGTGGTAATGCTTGGTGAAGGTATGTACAGAGCTCCAGGTAGCAGCTTCTAGGATGACCCTGGTAGGGACTCTTCTGAGAAAAGCTGCAGAGGTAGATGCAGCCCTGGTGGAATGTGATCTTATCCCCTGTGGGGTAGGTTTTCCATGGTGCCTGTAACAGAAATGAATGCAATGGGCTATCCATTTGGAAATGGTTTGTTTTGAAATGGCCTTCCCCTCTGCCCCTACAGCAAAGCCAACTAGCAGCTGTTCAGATTTTCTGAGAGGCTTAGTCCTGTCCAAGTAAAATCTAAGTTGTCTGTGCACATCCAGAGAGTGCAGTATTCGTTCACCTTTGTTTTGTGTATTAGGGAAAAAAAGTAGGCAAATTAATGGACTTATTTAGGGCCACACTACACACCACCTTGGGCATAAAGGAAGGATTAGTCCTGAGGGAAAACCTGTCCGCATGGAAGATAATGAAGGGTTCCACTGCAATGAAGGCCTGTAATTCAGACACTCTTCTTGCTGAAGTGATGGCTAGAAGTAAGGCTGTTTTCCAAGAAAGGAATTTCAACTCTGCAGTTGCAGCTAGCTCAAAGGGGGGAAGAGTGAGCTTTTCCAATAGAAAGTTAAGGTCCCAGGCTGGAGTGGGAGCTCTCCTGGGGGGTCTTAAATTGTTGGCTCCTCTAAGGAATTGTTTTAGCAAGGGGTGAGAGAAGAGGGATGGCTTAGTATTATAATGTGCTGAAATGGCAGAGGCATGAATCTTAATTGAAGAGAAAGATAGGCACTTGTGGAGCATTTCTGTTAAATAATCTAGAATATGAGGTAAGCTGGGTACCGTTGTGCCCATCCCCTGAGCCTGGCTCCAGGAACAGTATCTTTTCCACTTTTCAGCATAGGATTTTCTAGTACTAGGCCTCCTTAACTCCAGAATGACATCCAGCACCTGCTTACTGAGGGATGCTAGAGGAGAGCTCAAGGAATTAGCCAGGCTACAAGGTTCAGGGTTTGAAGCTGAGGGTGCAGAATCTGGCCCGCCTGCTGCCACAGCAGGGAAGGGGTCTGAGGCAGGTGCCATGGTTGCAGCAGTGTCATACTGCGCAAGAGGGGGTACTATTTCTGGCATGGCCAGTCTGGTGCAATCAGTATTGTGCTTGGCTTGTCCTGTATGATCTTTAGTAGAACCTTCGAGAGGAGAGGCAGAGAGGAAAAGGCATAAACCGAGAAGCTTTCCCAGGTAAAGGACAGGGCATCCACTTTCCAAGCTTGACTGTGGGGAGTTCCTGTGCAGAATTTGTTCAATTGGTAGTTCTGATGGGAGTCAAACAGGTCTACCTCTGGAGTCCCCCATTTGTTCCTCAAGAGGTTGAATATTTTGGGTTCTAGTTTCCATTTGTGTGGGTCCATGAGATTTCTGCTTAAGTCGTCTGCCTGTGAATTTAGTTTGCCTGGCAGGAATTGAGCTTGTAGGTGCACTTGGTAGCTCAAAGCTGTGTTCCACAGAGCCATGGCTAACCTGCAATGTGGGTAGGAATGGGTTCCCCCCTGCTTGTTTATGTACCACATAACTGTGGTGTTGTCTGTCTTTACCAATAGTTGTCCTAGAAGAATAAGGTCTTTGAAGGCTGTCAGAGCATTCTGTACAGCTAACATTTCTTTTTGATTGATATGCTGGTGTATCTGTCTCGGGTTCCATTTGCCTTGAATGCACTGCCCTGCCATGTGAGCCCCCCATGCATAGTCTGATGTGTCTATTGTTAGGGCTTGAGCGGGAGGGGGTAAAGTGAAAGGGAGTCCCTTGTTGTGGTAGCAGGTCTCTGCCCACCAAAGGAACTCTGTCTTTATACAAAGAATGAAAGGAATCATTGATTCCAGGTCCTGAGAATGTTGACACCATAGGCTTTTTAGATACCATTGCAGTTTCCTCATATGCAGTCTTGCATATGGAATTAGTACAATGCAAGAGGCCATGAACCCCAGTGCTTGCACTATTTTCCTTGCAGATAGCTGGGGTTTTCTGGCCAATAGTTTGAAGTAGGTTGTCAAATAAACTTGTTTCTCCGAAGTGAGGAATGCCATCTGGGAAGTTGTGTTCAAGCTTGCTCCCAGGAATACAATCTGTTGGCAGGGTACTAGGTGAGATTTCTTTTCGTTGATGGTGTACCGCAGAGAGGTTAGAAGTTTCTTTACGAATGCCAGGTGTTGTAATAGCAAGTCCTTGCTTACTGCCTGAATCAGACAATCGTCCATGTATGGGTAAATTTGAATATTGCTCTGCCTGCAAAATGCAATGGCTGGAGCTAGACACTTTGTGAATACCCTGGGCGCAGTAGATAAGCCAAACGAAGTGCAGAGAACTGATAGTGCATGGAGCCTGCCCTGAAGCGTAGGTATTTCCTGCAAGATTCCCTTACTGGGATGTGCAGGTAAGCTTCCTTTAAGTCTAGGGTTGCCAGACAGACATCCTTGGCTAACATAGGAAGATGCTGTTGAAGAGTTAGCATTTTGAATTTTGGAACTAACAGAAAGGAGTTGAGAATAGAGAGGTCCAGGATAGGATGCCAGGAGTTGTCTTTTCTGGGTACCAGAAAAAGTCTTGAATAAAAACCTTGTCCGCTTTGATCTACTGGGACAGGTTGAATAGCCCTGATACTGAGAAGAGAGAGAACCTGCTGTTGGGATTTGGGGGTAGGTCTGGCCAACCATTTGGGGTTGGTAGTGTGTGGAAGTATCCTTGGTAGACTATGTTCAAAACCCATTTGTCCTGGGTAATGAGTTCCCAGTTTTTTGCATGCAGGGTGAGCTTTCCTCCTAAGGGAGCAGGTAGTTGAGCAGGGCTTGGAAGGGTTAAGGTTAAGTCATTGTGCCATTTTTCCATAGGGGGGTGGCTTACTACTCCCTGCTTTGGAAGTGGGAGCCCCCCACTGCTTAGGTCTGTGCGTAGCCTGAGACTGTAGTCTGGGTGGTCTGCTGTTCCTGGGTTTGGACTAAGAATGCCTAGAAAGGACTGGAAAGGACCAGTTATTTGAAGGCCAATGCTTACTGAATCTGGGAGGCTGTACTTGTAGGAAATCTTAAACAGTTTGCATAGATTTAGCTTTTTCCTTCATCCTTTTGAGGACTTCTTCTGCTTTGTTACCAAAAAGGCGGTCTTGGTTTAAGGGAGCATCCAGTAATTTAGCTTTAACATGAGCTGGCAAGTT
This sequence comes from Protopterus annectens, assembly GCF_019279795.1. Lineage (NCBI taxonomy): Eukaryota > Metazoa > Chordata > Ceratodontiformes > Protopteridae > Protopterus > Protopterus annectens. The sequence continues at coordinate 1,497,786,948 of NC_056732.1, read as the reverse complement.
TTGTTCCTTAAGCCAACCATGTCTTCTAAGTACAGACCCAGTGACAGCAGCCCTGCAAGATGCGTCTAAAGCATCAAAACCACATTGCAAAGTATGTTTACCAACTTGTTCTGCAGAATGCAATAAATCTTGCAATTCTTTGTGTTCAGCACAGTCAGGAATCAACATCATTTTCTGTTTAAGTAGTCCCATAATATGCTGCTGATACTTTAACATATGAAACTGGCAATTTAAAGCCCTAATGGCCAAAGTAGCAGAAGTGTATACCTTCTTACCCCATCTGTCTAAGGCTCTAGAATCTCTTTCAGAAGGGGTAGGATTTTTGGACCTATGCGGTCTGTCTCTGTCTTTATCCTTACTTTTTTTCAGAAGATCGGTAGTCAGATGGCTTAATGAAGCCATTTCAGAGTACACAGATCAAGTACGAAAGTAACTGGCTGAAAAATAGCCCAAAGACGAATAGTTCGGGCATTGAACAAGGCACAAAACCGACAGCGAGGAACGTCGTGGTCTGGGCCTAAACAGGGGATGCAGTATGAATGAAAATCTCTATGAGGTATTTGCTTTCCGCAGGTAAGACAATTGTTAACTTTTACTGACATCGGTTAGAAAAAGGCAAGAAAAAGGATCCCCAACAGGGTACTTATCTTTTTTGAAGACTTCGGGTCTGAAACTCGAAAATGAAAATTTCAGGAGAAGGCCGACCGGCACTTGCAAACTGCTTCTGCTTCGGGCAGTGCACGGCAAGAAAGACTGATGTAATGGTGCTGGCTGTATGTTTTATACCCCTGACAACCTGACGTCATGGAAGATGAGACAGCATCCAACTCAGTAATCCGAAGACTCTGGTATTCAGGCCGGCTGAGGGCTACCTGCAGGCAGATAACCCAGATGTGATGACTGCAACAGTGAAACACGAAGAACATCAGTCAGCAAATGGCTGCATGCTGAATGGCTGGAACTAAGTGCCCATGAAGTTGGTTTCCTCCTCAACAGTACAGGAATTTAAGCACACATAGGACAGTGTGTTATTAATGAAGGGTTTGGGGCAACTATAGACATTTGGCTCCTTCTGCGTTTATTGCATATTCACATATATGTTCAAAAATAAAAAGTGTAGCAAATAGTCTTACAATCACTATTTAACAGGAGGGAGACAAAAATGGCTTAAATTCTATACTAGCAGCCATTAACATGTCTAAAGAGAAATACAGATCGAAACATTAAAATCATTTAAAAAGTATAATCCTGGGGAATGAAGAGAAATAGAGGACATGAAAGAAAAGTTCAGATGCCTTAAAGGAATCAAGAGAGTCCAACAGGACAGAAACTATCGTCTTCTTGGACAGCGCAGTGGTGCAGCGGTAGCATTGTTACCTCACAGCAAGAGGTTCTCCGGTTCGATTCTCGGCTGGAGTGCCTTCTGTGTGGAATCTGCATGTTCCCCCTGTGTTCATTTCGGTTTCATCCAGGTACTCCAGGTTCCTTCCACATTTCAAAGACATGTGTCTGCAGCGTTTCTCCCCAGGCAACTGGTGAAAACTGGCTTTGTTCCAAGTCATACCAGTAAACAAATGTTAAATAAATAAAATAAAAAAAATAAAACATATGGAAAGAAAACAACATAGGTTGAAGAATGCATGTCTTGAAGGAAAACATAAGAAAGCACTTTCAAAATAAAAGGTGTCAGACAACTGGAATTGGAACAGCTGTTTTTTTTTCAGGTGTTGGGGCCAAACGTAGATGGAACACTGACTGAGGACGTTGTTACTGGAGGCCATTTCATCAAGACCATGTGGTCAGATGTGGTTTGGCCAAGATCTGAAATGAATGAAAGTCTGAATGCCTTTGTGTAGTACTTGCACAAGTTGGTAAATGTAGAGTTTGAGCCGAAGTGTGCATTAGGGCTAAATGTAAAGTTTATTTACTTAATTTGCTTACCAGGAAGGTCCAACTGGGCAGATTTCATTTTCACAGGAGACCCAGGAAGAAAATCCCGACTTACAAAACACAGACTATAACAGTCAAGAATCTATATAAGCTGTGAACATATAATCGTATGAGATCCATACAGTCAGTGAAGAGTGACATTTGACATTCTACTCTATACTATGTAATTTTTACCAAACAGACTTAGGATTATAGTCCGGGTGAGAGCTGGCTGTGTAGATGTACTCTATCCTACATGGGGTACGCTCTGGGGTTTATATTTTTTGTGATTTTATGCTATTTCATCAACTGTGCAGTTGAACAAATTGGTCTTAGACACCTGTGCTTTTCATCTGTGTGGACTCACTGAAGTTACATGTTTTTGTAAATGTATCCTATGTCAAGTGAAAAGAAGTGAATGTAAGCCTACATATAATGTGCGACATAGGCACAAAGCAATTTTTAAGAGTGGTGTTAAAAATAAGCTGCTGGACAATTAGAATTAGCAAACTGTTAAATAAGTAAGGAAATGGGTGTAATAGAGGGATCAAGAAGGCTTTTTCTGCTGTTACCCAATAGCCGTTCCCCCACACACTTGCCAAAGTATATCCCATCCTACTTATCAAAACAATTCCTCAACACCCATCTCAGTTTATTTTATTTTATTTTAATAACCTGACTGTTTAACTAGACCAGGCCCATTTTCAGTGCTAGCTTGCTAAGACAAGCTTCAAATACACAGTACAATCAGTGTAACATAATGCATCAGTTTGTAAGGTAAAACAAGAAACACAATGTGCTATAAATAAGGCAAAAACACTAGACCACTTCATAGAAGAAGCATTACTGTACCCAAACTGTGCTGAAGCAGTGATTATAATGGTAATAAGGCAAACCATTAGAAAGAAAAAAGGTACTGAAAAAATAACTCACCAGTAAAACAAAACATAACATAGACTGTACAGATACAAAGTATGAACTGACAACATTTAAGTCAAGAATAAAGAAATGTCAGGACTTACATTAATTCTGTTGGGATGTGTCAGTGCTTAAATTAAGAATTTATACACAAAAATTACAAACAATGCTTATTTTCAGTCTCTGGATAACAGGGACATTTTACTAAGACTAAATAGCTGCAGAACAGAAAACCAAGTGGTATGGGATAGAGTAGCAGAACGAAAGAGGTAAAACATCAACAAAACAGAAAGACACAAGTTAAGCATTAAAAATTAGCTGGGGAAGATGTGACTATCTGGCAGTACATTCCAGAAAATTTGTATAGTCATGATATCCAGGGCAAGGAACAGCAGAAATCGTAGGCAGCAGAAGGATTAGAGTATGAAAGTGGGCAACTGCTGGAACAGGATAAGGTAGAATGAATACAGCAAAAAGAAGTGAGTTCTTCATGCATTATTATTATCCTATGGATAAATCAATGGGTTCATTGCACCAAGTTTTGCTACATAAAAGTGCTGGTAGCAAACAAATCTATAAATTTCCCAAATGCCTTACACTCTTAACGAATTCACTGCTAGCAGCAGAGAACAACCCTGCAGTCATCAGTTGTAGAGGTGTCACGTGATGCACAGTTCAGTAAGCATGAATGACACTGTCCGTGATGCACAGTTCAGTATGCATGACCTGTGTAAAGACATTAGTGGAAGCATGACATGATGAGACTGTGTCTATAGCTACATGTTGCTGAGTGGATGGTATAATCCCTGACACACGTCAGGGGAGGAGCAGGGTTGCAGAGCTTGTGAAATGCCTTATGACTTCAGATAGTGGGACAGAGCACCCATGTGTGGTAAAGGAGTACAGTCTGAGTTTGCAAATCCCACTTTGCTACCAATTTTTACTAATGACATTTGTTTTATCCATTGTCAAAGTTTAATTTAAAAAAAACATCACATGAACTGGTCTATATCACCCAAACTTCAATATCCCAAATACCTGGGAGTGATTGGTACACCTGTACTATCAACAGTATGATATGCCTTTAACCAAAATGAAAAAGTCTGTAACAGTGTTGTACAATCAATCATTCTTGAAAATTTAATACTCTGACTAATGGTTGTGATCTTTATGCTAGAGTTCTAATTTCATATGTTAGTGTACAACATTTCTAAATAATCCCCTTATTTAATCAAACAAGTCCTACTATAGTCATGGCCCTGGCCAAAACAGAATGGCTGATAAGAAAACAATAATATCTATGACAAAAATACAATCAGACTGCTTGACTGTACACTGGAGTCCTGGAAAGCAAATGACTCTATTTTATCTAAAGTTGAACTCTGACCTCTGCAGAAACCAGAACAGCGTTTAACAGCTCTGCCTAAATCACAATAAAGAGTGATACGCAATTCAGTCCAGGAATAAGCAGTAAATACAAGTGAAGCTAACTGTAAATTGTACGATTTTCCCAACAAATGATTCAGAAACACAGCCTCAATTGGTGTCAGCACTCTGAAAGCTCTCTTACATTCATCCTTAACTTTCCGACAAAACCCAGTCATGGGATCATAAATGCATCTTTCCGCCTCTCCCTTATCAATGTAAACAACTGCTCCTCACCACCATTCTCTTTCTGTATCTAACTTAATCAGTCCCCCACAAGAAAGCATATGTGACAACTCATCTTCAGGTCGTTTATTTGTAAGGCTACCTACATCGTATGACCTTATCTGACACCATACTTTGAAATTTTCAGTACAAATCTAGTTTTCTTTATTCATTTACCCGTCTGTTGCATCACAATGTTATTAAGCCATGTCTGCTCACTTTGTAAGATGAATTTTATTTTATAGTTGCTTGGGTTGTAATTGTAAATAAAAGCAGGGATGCAAGCTCATGTAAAAACAAAAAATAAGGAGCTATTTTACAGTGGAGTACTGAAGTCACTTGGCAGCCCAACAAAATTGACATCTCTAACTTAAACTCTGAATTAATGAAGTGTCTTTCTTTGCCAGTGTACTATACTACAGAAAAGGACTGAGATCGAGGCACATCCACAGACAAGGGTTTGAGCTCTACAATCTCCACATGTATAGAGTGCGACTCTGAGCAAGTCACTTAACTAAGACAAAGCTGTCAGCTGACTACTGAAAATGGACAATCACACCAAATGGATCTCACCCAGTAAGCAATGCCAGGCTTAATAACAGTCACACAATAAAATGCCGAAACATAATTTTCTATGTTTCTAGACATGATGTTGGCCTCATTTTATGTGGAACTTACGTAAACACCTTGGTTCAACACTCATTCTCTAGTTACCTGCCTACTCCTTTACAGGGTTATGGAAGCAAGGGTCTTTACCGATTAGTTAGTGGGTTCAAGGCAGTGAAACTATTTCTGGATAGGACTCCAATCTGTTGCAGAGTGAGCATGCATGTGTGCCTTACACACCACACGCACATCTCTGGCCAGTTTTTTAGCTCACCAGGAAACTGAAGCATTGAGTGAAAACTCATGAGGATGCAGGAAAGACATGCAAATTCTGGACAGCAGGTAGCCCACGTGAGAATTTTCTGGAAATTCTTATACAGAACTGCTTTCTGCACAAACTTAAACAGTACATTACTTGAAATGTGTTTGAGTAATCCAGATTTTCATTCATACCAGCCTCTCTTCACTTTCTCATCTAAAACACATTGATCATTTACTGCATTCATGTCTTTCCATTACAATATATGCCTTCTGCTCAGCTGTAAGGCTAGCCACCCAGTGGTGTGTACGTTGGCTCTAGATGACTGTTACTGTTGAAGTGACACTCCAATCCCATGTGTAAAAATGGGAAAAAGGAGTGATGGATGGATGGATATGCTTTCAGACAGTTCGCTCCAGCTTACTAAGATACTTCATTTTGTTTGCCAATTACAGTATAATTTATGAATTTTCACTCTCTCTAAAATTCTTAAACTGCGTCTGAAACATCTACTGCACTTCTCCAATCAACAGAAAGTAAAACTGTTCACTATGAATGGGTGCCTTTTCTGGGATGTCAAACTAGAAATAATAGATCTTATAACAAATAAAGTAAAACAAAATTTACAAGGGATAAGTAAACGCCAACTAGACCTACCCCCCACTTACCACTACTTCTTTTATCAATTGATACGGTCATCTATAGGTCTGACCCCTCACATCACAAAATTGAAATTCAGCTACAAAAGGACCTTCTTCAGCTGTAGCACTGGCTAAATTCCAGTTATATCGCGCAACCTCTCAGACCAAAAAATGTGGACAAAGCTTAAAATAATGGAGGGACAAAGATCCAAAAATCGGGACAGATTTTAAATATTGCTCCTACAAACTTAGAAAGTTGCTAGAACAATAAGATTTGTGTTGGCATGCATTTTCTGAAGAATACGAACTCTGAAACTCTAATGTACGTCAGTATTTAGTGACTTCCATCCTCAGTGATTTGCCAAAAAAAACTGAAATTTCATGAAGAACTGATGAAAAACATGAAGCAAAAAGCTGAACATTCTACACAAATCTGCACAATTGAGAGATATGACTCCAATAAACAACTGCTAAATGCCAAAAAAACAATGTCTATGTAACTCGGCACCCATAAAAGCTTATCCAAATACCTCCAATCCTTTAACATATTTTACTGATAACAATCCCATTGAACCAGAACCTTATTTAGAT